>NC_137812.1:29867202-29909810 GCF_963921795.1 Nannobrachium achirus | reverse complement strand
AGTAAGTAATAAATAAATTATGGATCTCTAAATCCATAGTGAAAATAAGACAAAGAGACCAAAGGACGTATCTTAGATTGCTGTATTGAGAGGGAGTCAGACAAGGAGACAAACAGTGAGCGTACCATAGGGGTAGCTTTCTAAATCTCTCTCTCTCCCAAAATGGGAGAGACATGTATATAAACAGTACAGTTTATGACAGTAAGAATCGTGGGACTTATGGATTGGTTCCCAGATCATAACAAGGAAGACAGTGAGAAAGGGACACGTAGTGCTGGTAATTTTCCACCACTAGTGACTTATACAGTATATCATGATTACGTAGTCAGGGCAACCAAAGTTACTATGACCTGTAATCTATTTAGCCTGACCCTACAGTATCCGACCAAAATGTGGTCTCTATACTGTAAGTTCAGTTCATATTATATATATTATATTGTGGCGAACGGCAAGGCAAGGAAAGGAAATACAACTTCTCTCTAATAATAACGAATTTATTATTATACTTTTACAGAATATCAACGTCTTTTTCAGACGGAAACTCTCTTAATGTTGTAAATGGAATCAACACACACAGCCTCTCTTAACTTCCTGTGTACTTCCTACTTTTCTTAACAACAACCGGCCGCAAAGCATGCCGGATAAACTCTTAAAGGGACATAGCCTAAATAACTATTAACAGTTCAGCTCCGTCGCCACACAGCCCCCACCAGCGTGTCGCCCGTCCCGGCGACTAAAAGCTCAACACATAGTCTCTATAGCGACGGGGAGTCTTCCGCTGTCTTTGAGGCCGTGAAGTTGTGGGCCCCTGCCCTTGCCCCTCCCCCCCACTGTCTGTCCCAAAGGCCATTGTATTGGGTGGGTCCATGAGGGTCGGAGGAGCCGTGCAGGGTGAGCTGGGTTGTTCAGCCGGTAAGTCTCGTTGAGCATGGGGACGGTAGGGCGCCAGACGGTCCCGATGCAACACCACCACCCGTCCCCTGACACACAGCTTCACCCGGTACACAACATCTGAAATAGGCTCCAACACCTCACAAGGCCCCACCCACTTGCTGGTGAGCTTGGGCGAAATGCCCTTTTTCCGGGTCGGGTTGTAGACCCACACCTTCTCCCCAGAGGAGAAGGGGCGGCCCTGACTACGGTTATCATAAGCCCGCTTCTGTTTCTCCCCGGCCTGTTCCTGGCGCTTCCGGGCGAAGTCGTGTGTCTCAGCCAGGCGTTGCTGGAGACCATTCAAATAGTCGAAGCCAGGTCCCACGGGCAGGTCAGTGCAAGGAGGAGTACCAAAGGCCAAGTCCACGGGTGTCCGCAGCTCCCTTCCGAACATGAGAGCGGCTGGTGTGCAACCAGTGCTTTCCTGCACTGCAGTCCGGTAGGACAGCAGGATCAGGGGCAGATGGCGGTCCCAGTCTCGCTGGTGTTGGGAGGTCACGATAGCCATCTGTGTCTCAAGAGTTTGATTAAAGCGCTCCACCAGTCCATCGCTCTGGGGGTGCAGAGGTGTCGTTCGAGTTTTCTTCACCCCCATGAGTTGGCATACCTTGGCAAACACCTCTGCCTCAAAGTTCCGCCCCTGATCACTGTGAAGTTCCTCAGGTGCACCGAACCTGCAGAACATCTCACATACCAGCCGCTCAGCTGTGGTCTTTGCGCTCTGGTCAGGTACCGCATAGGCCTCTGGCCACTTAGTGAAATAATCCATGGCCACAAGAAGGTAGCGGTTCCCATCATCAGTAATGGGAAATGGGCCAACAAAGTCCACACCGACACTAGGGTGGATCTTAAATTACCTTTTTTAGATTTTCTTGAGTCTCACCCCCCAATTATGTTCCAATGTACAAAAAACTGCTTTGGTTAAAATTTGGTTGAATTTCAAGCATATTTAGAGGTAGCTCAATCAAGTCAAAGATTGTACATTTTATTGGTCAAAATCGAATTGCACTGCATTGCACATTTAAGTTATACATTACACATTATTCTTATACTAAGCACAGAAATTATATTTTTTAAGCTTACAAATCTAAACACAAATCTGATTACATGTTTGTCATATGTCAAACCAGAATTAATGTATTGTAGGAAATAGCAAAGCAAAGAATGACAAATTGCTATTTTTCATTTAACGTGCACAATGACATGTCTTTATTGCACACTCTTCAATCATACTCACAACACACAACAAGCACACAGCCCCACTTCCTTGTTTACCCCCAAAAACCCCGAAAGTCACTGCAGTATAGCAATTCAGTAGTTACTGATCAATTAAAGTTTGTTTTCGGCTATCGGGATACTTGTGCCGATGGTTCTGCACAATTTGCAGCAAGTATTGGAGTTGGGACTCATCTTTAGTAATGAGACCGCAATATTCTTGTATTAGGCCAGAGCTTCTTGGTAGTCTACCCTGGGCTCCCACTCATCGGGATCAACGTCAAGGAAGTCATCTGGGAGATCCATCATTTTGAAAAGCACTTCAATGTTCTTCCTTGCAATTGTTCCAAGGTCAACAGTAATTATCTTCATATGCCCCTGTTCATGATCTTCATTTCCATCTTTCATGGCTCTCACCATCAGCCTCTTCGTTTGCACGCTCACTTGACTGTCAAACAATGCAAGTCCGACAATCTCTGGAGCAAAATACCATGAATTCCAAGTGATTGGAAAACTTTTGAGAAGCAGCTTTAGACACCTCAGCATTTATTGATGAATATTCCAGCAACGATTTTAACAGCTGCCAAGTAATTTAGTGGAGCGCTGACAGCAACAGGTGCCATCATCCATGCCTTCACATAATTGCAAACTGCAAAAATGCACAAATCCATGCATGCTTTTTCTTCCCTGAAGGTCAGTTTGAATTGGCCATGAAACATCCAGATCTTCATACAATAAAAAACCTTTGCCATCCAACGGGCATGATGGGTAGCTCCTGGAGCTCTGAACCGGATACCTCGAGCAGCGAGGTATCCGGTTCATCAATAAATGCTGAGGTGTCTAAAGCTGCTTCTCAAAAGTTTTCCAATCACTTATGGTGAACAGGGGCATATGAAGAGAATTACTGTTGACCTTGGAACAATTGCAAGGAAGAACATTGAAGATTTTTTCCAAGGTGCTTTGAGTGGGAGCCCAGGGAGGACTACCAAGAAGCTCTGGCTGTAGTGAAGGCGATGAATGTTGTTAATGATCATGCAGAGCGTGGGGTTGACCTAATACAAGAATATTGTGGTCTCATTACTAAAGATGAGTCCCAACTCCAATACTTGCTGCAAATTGTGCAGGACTATCGGCACAAGTATCCCGATAGCCGTAAACAAACTTTAATTGATCAGTAACTACTGAATTGCTATACTGCAGTGACTTTCGGGGGTTTTGGGGGTAAACAAGGAAGTGGGGCTGTGTGCTTGTTGTGTGTTGTGAGTATGATTGAAGAGTGTGCAATAAAGACATGTCATTGTGCACGTTAAATGAAAAATTGCAAATCATCATTCTTTGCTTTGCTATTACCTACAATACATTAGTTCTGGTTTGACATATGACAAACATGTAATTAGATTTGTGTTTAGATTTGTAAGCTTAAAAAATATAATTTCTGTGCTCAGTATAAGAACAATGTGTAATGTATAACTTAAATGTGCCTGAAGTGCAATTCGATTTTGACCAATAAAATGTACAATCTTTGACTTGATTGAGCTACCTCTAAATATGCTTGAAATTAAACCAAATTTTAACCAAAGCAGTTTTTTGTACATTGGAACATAATTGGGGGGTGAGACTCAAGAAAATCAGAAAAAGGTCATTTAAGATCCACCCTGACACGCTCCATGGGGGCCCCCACCTGATACTGCTGCAGTGGGGCATGGGAGCGTTGGCTGGGTCCCTTCCGAGCAGTGCAGGCGTCGCAGCAGTGCACAAACAGTTCAGTGTCATGCCTGCAGCCTGCCCAGAAGAACCGTTGGCGTAGTTTGTTCAAGGTCTTGGCCACGCCGAAGTGACCCGCCCCCACCGAGCCATGGACTGCCTGCAGCACCTGTTTGCGCCAGTCTTTAGGCACCAGTAACTGCCACACTTCTCCCCCTCGACCTGGCGCCTGCCAGACCCGATAGAGCAGTCCATCACGACGGGCCAAGGTGGCCCACTGTGAGAAATAGGCCTTGGCCTCCACTGGCAGGGCGGAGATGTCTTGCCAGGGCGGGCGCGTCCCTGTATCGACCCACTGGCCCACCCTGGAAAGAATGGGGTCACTGTCTTGCGCTGTCTGCCACTCTCGCTGCTCCACTGCGGCTAACCATTCTTCCGCCTCCTCCACCTGTCGCGTCGCAGCCACTGGGAGGGCTACTCGATCTCGTTCCTCTTGGCGCTGACAGTGCCTGCAGTCCACTTCCTCGCAGGGCCGACGGGAGAGGGCATCTGCATTGCCATGCAGTCGCCCTGCTCGGTGCTGGATCTCGAAGTCATAGTTCTGCAGAGTCTCGATCCACCTTGCCACTTGGCCTTCGGGTTCTCTGAAACTGAGCAGCCACGTAAGAGATGCATGATCGGTCCGTAGGAGGAAGGACCGGCCGTAGAGGTAGGGGCGGAAGTGGCGGAGTGCCAGGACCACTGCCAACAGCTCACGTCGGGTGACACAGTAGTTGCGCTCGGAGCGACGCAGGGTGCGGCTGTAATAGGCCACTACTCTCTCCCCTCCCTCTCCCACCTGTGACAGGACAGCTCCCACTCCAACGTTGCTTGCATCAGTGTCAACGATGAAACTGAGTCCCGGGTCTGGAAGGGCCAGGATGGGTGCGACCGTCAGGGTGTCACGCAGCTGGACAAAGGCTGCTGCGCACTCGACACTCCAGGCAAACTCTCGCCCCTTGTCTGAAAGGCGATGCAGGGGGCTGGCAATGGAGGAAAAGTCACGCACAAAGCGCCTGTAGTAGGAGCAGAGGCCCAAGAAACTGCGTACGCCGGTGATGTTTCGGGGGACCGGCCAATTCTTTACTGCCTCCACTTTGGCAGGATCGGTCTTCACGCCTTCTGGTCCCACGACATGGCCCAGGTACTTGGTCTCACGCTGTAAGAGGTTGCACTTTTTGGGATTAAGACGCAGTCCTGCACCCCGGATGGCGGTGAAAACCTGGCGTAGGTTCTCCAGGGCCAGGTTGAAATCAGTAGCGTGTACCAGTAAATCATCTAAGTAGACCACGCACTGCTTTCGGGGAATGTGAGCCAGTACCCTCTCCATCAACCTCTCAAACGTGGCGGGCGCATTACAGAGGCCGAACGGCATCACCCGGAACTGCCAGAGCCCTTGGCCAATGGTGAAAGCAGTCTTGGGTCTGTCCTCTGGTGCAAGCTCTACCTGCCAGTAACCACTCCGCAGGTCAAGTGAGCTGAACCACTGCGACCCTGCAATGTTGTCCAGGGCATCATCAATGCGGGGCAATGGGTAGGAGTCTTTGCGGGTCACGGCATTCAGGCGACGATAGTCCACACAGAACCTCCATGTGCCGTCCTTCTTCTTCACTAAGACGGCCGGAGCTGCCCAAGGACTGCTGGATGGCTCTATCACCCCTGCCGCTGCCATTTCCCGGATCATCTGCTCTGCCGCTTCCCGCTTAGCAAGCGCCAGTCGGTAGGGACGTAGTCGGATAGGCATAGCTACACCTGTATCAATGGTGTGTTGCACCAGCCCCGTCTGAGTACACTCCTTGTCCCGAGCAGCAAAGATGTCCATGAACTCTTTGAGTAGATCCCCCAGCTGCATGCTCTGCTGGGAGTCCAACAGTTCCCTGCTTCGCAGTAATAGGTCCTGGACAGCCTGGAGCGTGTCAGATGAAAGCGGTGGCGCATCCACCAAGGGCTGGTTGGGAGGCGAATCAGTAGGCAAAGCAGGGGATGTAGTGGAGGGTGGTGGTGGAGCAGCAGGCTGGGCAGATGTAGTGGAGGACACCTGGCTACGGCGGCGGCGATGTCTGCGTCGTGGCGTGGTCTCCTCGGGTGGCGGCGACGGTTGCGATGGTGGTGGAGCAGCAGGTTGGGCAGATGTAGTGGAGGACGGCTGGCTCCGGCGGCGGCGATGTCTGCGTCGTGGAGTGGTCCCCTCGGATGGTGGTGATGGGGACGACTGCACCAGAATGCGCCTCACTTTCTTCTCCCGGCGGCGCAGGAGCGGCAGAGTCTCGGAGCCGATATGGACGACATTCCCCGAAACATCCACGATGGCTCCCCAGCGGTCGAGTAGGTCCAGGCCGATGATACAGGGGTCTAGGATATCGGCCAACCAAAACTCATGGGTGGCCTCAGTTTCCCCAGCCTTCGCCTGGAGCAGCTGCTTCCCCAGCATCTCGGAAAGCCCCCCAGTTACAGTTCGAATCTTACTTGTGGTTGGGGTCCACCTGGAGGTCTGGCAGCCGGTGGGCTCAGGTAGCACCCCGGGGCGCACAAGGGAGATGTCGGACCCTGTGTCCACCAGGGCTTTGCAGGGGTGCCCATTAAGAAGACATAGCAGATATAGGCAGATATGTGCACGGCCCAACCTGCCAATTCTGTCAATGTTTTCAGTGGGGAGTTGAGTCAGTTGGCTGGGTGGCAGTCTCCCCTCTGTGCCCCCCAGCTCTAGTTTCCCAACTGAGAAGTGTCTGGTGGTTGTCGAGGGGCAGGGGCAGGGCAGTTACGAGCGATGTGTCCTGGTTCTCCACAGCGGTAACAGGGATCTGTGGACCGACGTGCCCGGGGTCTCCACTGGGGCTGCCGTGGGCCTGGCAGAGTAGGAGACGGCTGAGCCCGGCAGACAGCCCTGCTCTCGTTTTCCGATTCCTCATCGTTGATATCTGCTTGGCGCACTTGGGGCCTAGCTGAGCGGTGGGGCGTTAACACAGTCTCTACCCGCTCTGCTTCCTCTAGTGCGAATTGGAGGGTGGTTGGTGCTTTTATGCGGAGGTGTTCTTTCAGTCTTTCGGGTGTGAGCCCCTGGATGAAGGCACTCAGGGCTAGCTCTTCACATGCTGCTGGAGCAAAGGTGGGGTAACCGCGTTGTGTATAATAACGCACATCTGCAGCATATGCACCCAGTGTCTCACCTTCTTTTCGGCGTCGGTGGGCCAGCTGGTCTCTCATCTGCTCGGTCGAAATCCGCTGTCCGAAGCGTCGCTCTAATGCTGCAGCCAAGGTCGCATAATCCCTCTGTTCATGTGGCATCAAGTCCAATAGCACCTGGAGCGCTTTGCCCTCTAGTGCCAGGGCTATGTGGGCGGCAGTCTCTTGCGTGCTCCATCCATTGTGTAGCTCTGCCATCTTGACTTGGGCGAGGTAGGGCTCTAGAGGTGTAATACCTGCATAACGTGGGAGTTTGAAAACACTTCTAGACAGTGGATTGGGTGGTAGAACTCCGATGGAGGATGGCAGCATGTGGGGAGCGGCCCCTCCCCCTCCTGTCGCGGGCACCGGGTCGAACGTGGCCGTCGATATCTCCCGGTGGCGGCGCGGTACGGCTCCTCCGGTCGCGGGCGCCGCATCGAACGTGGCCGCCGATAGCTCCCGGTGGCGGCGCGGTACGGCTCCTCCGGTCGCGGCCGCCGCATCGAACGTGGCCGCCGATAGCTCCCGGTGGCGGCGCGGTACGGCTCCTCCGGTCGCGGCCGCCGCATCGAACGTAGCCGCCGATAGCTCCCGGTGGCGGCGCGGTACGGCTCCTCCCGTTGCGGGAACCGGGTCGAATGTTCTGGGAGCACTAGCGCCGTCAGGACGCATTGGATAGGCTCCACTGGGAGTGGAGATCTGTCGTGCATCTTCTCTTTCTCTCCCAATATCCATTTTTAGATGAGCAACTTGTGCAAACAAGTCTTCAATCTCTTCTTGTATTCTTCTTTCCATGGCGTCAGGTAAAATCCCACTTCTCAACACCAATGTGGCGAACGGCAAGGCAAGGAAAGGAAATACAACTTCTCTCTAATAATAACGAATTTATTATTATACTTTTACAGAATATCAACGTCTTTTTCAGACGGAAACTCTCTTAATGTTGTAAATGGAATCAACACACACAGCCTCTCTTAACTTCCTGTGTACTTCCTACTTTTCTTAACAACAACCGGCCGCAAAGCATGCCGGATAAACTCTTAAAGGGACATAGCCTAAATAACTATTAACAGTTCAGCTCCGTCGCCACAATATGGTCATATGAGCCTCATACACAAACCATGAATTATGTATCATAATTCTTATCTTATCAGTAAGTATGTAGAGTAGGTCTAAGTAAGCATGTAAACACAATTTCTCCAAGCAAGGTTCTCTTGGTAAGTATACCTTTTATGTGTATCAAAATAAACCATTACTAGTTTTCAAGTATCAAGGTAGGTAGGCCTATTAGAACTAGAGAGGCCAGGCCAGTAGGAACAGCTACTAAACACTCAAATGCATTTCAAATGCAGATGAATTAATATACAGCATTGTTACAACGTTAACATTAATCATGACAATAGGAATGGATTCACTTACAGATGATGCCTGAAGGATGGAGCAGGAACTGGATTGTGAATAGAACATGAAAACAACACACAATACTCATGTCAACTTAACTTCCTGTGTAGCTTGTCAGAAATGTCCTTCCACTAAGTTTTCCACAAACTAAGGTTCCTACCTACAAAAGTTCCTATGAACAGCATTTCAAACCACCACTAGGTGTCACTGTTTTTCGTTCCACAACAATAATGTATTGAGAGTGCTACCTATACCTACAAACAATACCTCAAAAGTGTACTTAAGTACAGTACTTGAGTAAATGTACTGTACTTAGTTACTTTCCACCACTGATAATAGGTGCAGCTTACATGTGATTATGACTCCGCTTGCATCTGCACACACAGTTGTCACCATTTGCAGCGTTGGTCGCTCTCTTGGCTAATTCAGTCCTAAATGGTTCAACGCTCTGTCGTCGTTCATTACACATAGGCAATAATTAGCTTGACAACAAACAAGGGGGCCAGGAAACCCAAACACATTCCACTTCTGTGTGGCGTTAAAAGTCAATGATATCTCAGAAACTCAAAGGCAGTCAACTCCACAGTCGCTCTGAAAAGGTCTCTCTCACCCTTCTACCAGTCAATGTCTCCATGTTAATTCCTTTGAAACTTCTGTTTGACTTATCAGGCAATTCCCATGTCCTCATTCCAGACATTGTCATCTAAATAGTGTGGCTAAAATGTATTAATAAATACTAAGTTTGCGGGGAAATCTCGCTCTTTCGAATGACCATCATTTCGACAACGGAGCGTCGGGAGGGTTAGCGACTCACCCCACGGAGGTTAGGGTAAGGGTTAGGTTTGGGTGACACAGAAACAGCTAAACGCTCCCAAGTTTACAAAGTTGACGGTGGTGCTAGCCAGAGTTGTAGAAGAGAGAGTTACGTCACTTACGTCGACTCCCATAGTAAGCGTGGAAAGCCTATTTACTCTATGGTGGGAAGCTAACTTAGCCTAGCTTACTGGAGCCTGTTCTCATTCTTAGCGAGCCTCTGCCCCGTCCGCCCCCATTCATTTTGTCACTCGCTGGTAAGTAGACTAAATTACGTCTTTTTCACTCTTTTAATAATGTTTTCTACCTTAGCGAGGCCCGTGAATGCGTTACAATGGTGAAAAAGACGTGATTTGGTCTACTTCCAGCGATTTTAAATGCCTCGGCTAGAATGGGGGCAGACGGGGCAGAGGCTCGCTAGGAATGAGAACGGCTCCATGCGAAGCCACTTCCGGTCTGCGGCGAGTTCAAAGCGTGACGCCACTCTCTTATATATCGCTCTGGTGCTAGCTAGGGGAAAGGTGACTCACTCAAACAGGTGTCTTCTTCTAGGGAGCATGATTGTCCTGCCTCATGCCCAGCATTAGTGGCCTAATTGCTTGGCTCCACCCACCACACAGTCTTTGACAAGACAACCAATGAGATTCGATCTGTGACCTTATTCATCTAAATCAATAGTATCATTTCCCCTAATCAATAGCAGGCTCAGATCTCTATGAAAGCGTACCAAGTGGCTTCGCAGCCACACAACGAAAGGCAGTACAGATTGCTGCATGAATACAGTAGCTATGTGAGAATGGCCCAAAATAGAGTCTGGAATTCAGTACAGTACAATGTGTGTTTATTCACCATCACAAAGATTACAAAAAGGACAACCACGTCAAACTCTGCAGCACTCGTGGCATGGTGGTGTCCTGCTCTCTCCACCCCCAGATCTGCCTGTTGTTGACTGGAAGCCTTTGATACACAGCTGAGCTAATGAGCCTGGGCTGCACCATTCCATAGGGTGTATTCTGGAACATACAATAAATATATAATTCCTACATGATACCTTCTTTATACTACAACAAACAATATCCTTATAGCGATTCAAAATGACAACCCCCCTCTACCATCCTGACTATGGTCCAGTCCAATTAGGCCTATACTGGAAGACAGAAGAGCACAATGTGAACAGCTAAATGTTAAGCATTAAATCAAAACCTAACTAACATACTGTTCATTGCACTTCTGGTGCCGTCCACGTGAAGATGAATTTAGGTGAATCTGCAAAGCAGACTTTTTGGGCCACACGGTAGTCCACACATCACAGCAACAATTGGACATAATAAAAAAGGCAATAAATAAATAAATAAATAACTCACTCTCTTCTTCTCTCTTTTTGGTGCTTTGTGGCAGGTTTACAGCGCCACTCACAGGCCTGGCATACATTCTACAGTACATATTACACATTGCATTTGCCCTTAAATACCTGTATATTGCACTCAGATGTATTGCACTTGCCCATCATGATTCACCAAACATTGTTATGGTGAAACCTGTTGGCAAGACTGGAAACACAATTAAAATGTTCAGTGAAACATGTAAATGTATTCAATAATACTTCAAGTCATGACTACATGTATTAACTGTGTAAACTCTGGTCTGACATATTGCACATAACAGAAACCGTTGCAATCCTTATAAGCCATCTACAGTAGTATATACAGTACAGTATACAGTATGAGCTGTGCGTCAGGCATGGCCTTATATGGGTATATTTGTCACACTCATAGACAGACAGACAGAGAGGGGGGAGGACAGCATCAGGGTGAGAAGAGTAATAACCACATGGCTTCAGTGTGGATCTGGACTTGAACAGTCATGATGTCAGTAAAATGACGACAGTCATCTATGACATCAGGACAATGACAGTAATCTCCATATGTGGGCAGAGTTTCAAAAGTATTTGGGATTGGAAAGTTACTTCCTTGGCCTGCATGCAACAAATATGGTGCTGATTGGTCCAGTGTTTTATGAGATTCTCACACACACACACACACACACACACACACACACACACACACACACACACACACACACACACACACACACACACACACACACACACACACACACACACACACCCTCTTCTACACGGCTCAGAAAAGCCACACCGTAAAGAGTGAAATATAAGACAATGGAGATATTCTGTTTCTCTCATCAAGTTACATAGTGTGTGTGTGTGTGTGTGTGTGTGTGTGTGTGTGTGTGTGTGTGTGTATGTGTAGCATTTGAAAGGGAGAACATGGCAGAGAGAGAGAGAGAGAGAGAGAGAGAGAGAGAGAGAGAGAGTGAGCGAGGAAGAGAGAGAGAGAGAGAGAGAGAGGTGGGTACACACTCCTCTTTTAAAATTGCTATTTCCTTTTTGAAATGAAAGCCGGTATAAGTCACAGCCCTCACACACCACCGCCACCACACAAGCACGTACACACACACACGCACACGCACGCTCAGGCACAGGCACACGCACAAGCTGGGAAAGCCCTGTATTTTAATGGGTCATTGTAGATTTCACAGTGGGTGAAATATGCTTTAATTTGTGGAGTGCTGGAGGGCCTGTCGATAACTCAGAGAGAGAGAGAGAGAGAGAGAGAGAGAGAGAGAGAGAGAGAGAGAGAGAGAGAGAGAGAGAGGGAGGGAGGGAGGAAGAGAGAGAGAGAGAGGGAGGGACAGAGGGACAGAAGGAGAGAGAAAGGGAAGAGAAAGAGGGAGACAGAGGAGGGATCGAGAGACAGATGGAGAGATTGTGGAAGGGAAGGAAGGAAGGAAGGAAGGAAGGAAGGAAGGAAGGAAGGAACAGAGATAATAGTGGAGAGGTCGAGATGGAAGATGGAGTAACAGGAGAGGAGAGGAGAGGAGAGAAGACAAGGGGGGGGGGGGGGGGGGGTTGAGACACAGGGGAGATGGTGGAAGAGTTAACAGAAGCAGAGGGGTTGAAAAAGAGAGAAGGAGAGAGGAGGGAGCGAGGGAGAGAAAGAACAGAGATCAGCAGATAGAGAGATGTATGGAGAGATGAAGGGAAATGAAGAAAAGAAAAAGAAGCAGAGGGGAGGAGAACTGCCCCCCCCCCCATCACTCCCATGGTCGGTACGTTTCCATGGGAACGCTGTGCAGCAGCGAGGCGAGCGGAAGACACATGCCAGCAGACAGACAGGAACACACCATGTGTGTGTGTGTATGAGAGTGTGTGCGTGGTGTGTGGTGTGTGTGTGTGTGTGTGTGTGTGTGTGTGTGTGTGTGTGTGTGTGTGTGTGTGTGTGTGTGTGTGTGTGTGTGTGTGTGTGTGTGCATGTGTTATTCATTACTTCATCCTCATAGATGCATTATCTTTCTTTTGCACATGGATGAGCAAGCACAGGGCGCGCTGTGGAGCTCGTTAGGGACCCGACATCTGCTCAAGGGCTCTTCAGCGGAGCAGGCACCAACAGGTCCTTGTGGGAGGGCACTAGCATCCCTATTCTAGAGCTGTGGTTCTCAACCTTTTCAGGCCGCGACCCCCCAAAATAATCATATTTTAACTGGGGACCCCCCACCCTGACGAGCACTAAGAGTTGAGGCATTACATTTTGTATAACACGGTTCTATTGGGAAAATAGCAGATCTACATGCTCACAATGCCTCGCGTTTGCGAGGCGTTGTGAGCATGTAGATCGGCTATTTTCACAATTTCTGCCTCTAATATTTGACAATTTGGCCAATGTTTAATTTGTAATTTTAGATTTATTAAGAAGTCCTTACATTTTCACTTTAGAAATGTGAAGATACCCTCTATACACTTAAACTGTATGTTGGTTTGTTTACTGTTGAGTGAGAAAACAATGTTGCACATTAAGTCAATCATCTGGGGACCACCCAAAATTATTTGGGGACCCCCCTGGGGGTCCCGACCCACAGGTTGAGAACCACTGTTCAAGAGCAATTGATAGATAGATGGATAGATGGATGGATGGATGGATGGATGGATGGACACCCTAAAAAGACAGACAACCCAAGACCAAGAGCCCAAAAAGCAGACAACCCAAAAGAGCAAAAACAGTAGCCAGAATACTATCAAAACTAGTCGGCCTATCAGGACAGAGTCTATGTTGTTGAGCTACTAATCTATTATATTAGAACTAGAGGGGGGAAAGGAGCGGACCAAGTAGGCTATAGAGCAGGGGTCTTCAACGTTTTCAGGCCAAGGACCCCTTAGTTGAGAGAGAGATGAAGCAGGGACCCCCACAACCTGTTCATATAGATTCCATATAGTTTCATGTTTGACAGCCCAATTATCAGTGTATTTTGGATTCATATCCATTTGTGTTTTGAGATATTTAACTACTTGAACCGTCAATACTTAATAAACTTCACCTTTCACTCTGTACTCTGTCTGCTCTTTTTCCCCAATACACCAAAGCTCTTTGCCAAAAATAGAAGATCTACAAGCTCATAACGCCTTACGCTGCGAGGCATTGTGAGCTTGTAGATTGTCTATTTTTTGCTAGATTTTGAATGTGGACTCTAGGGTTCAAGTAGTTAATATAAAAAATATATATCAGTCAAAGATTTAGAGGACCCCCTGTAGTAACTCTGAGGACCCCCTAGGCCTAGGGGTCCCGGACCCCCTGTTGAAGACCCTTGCTAAAGAGACCTGTGGGACCCTGATCAAGTAAATATGCAGGGCTCAACTGCTTTTCTTTTTCACGGTTCATGTTAAGCAATGTATTGCTTTGATCCTACAACACCTCCTGAGACGTTCTGCATCCCAGGCTGAAAATGTCCTCCTCACAATAGAACGAAGGGATTCATAATGAATATTGTCTCGCCTTTAAACGACCACTTCTCACCATTAGCAGAGATTTACCCTGTCTTCAGCCAAGGTTTTTGTACATATATTTTGTGTATATGCAATGCATATTTTGGTACAGTAATTTTCATTTCAAGGACCCCTGACCCCCATTTGATACAATTTACTTTATCTCTGAGACCCGAATCTACACTGTTGAAATGTGAAATGTTAATTCACCCCTTTGAAATTGACTGTGCTGTTTATTTGATCTAACATTACTGAATTACTCTTATACCGCTGTTGAGTCAAATCTGAACTGTGCCTGGAAAAAGTATTCCTTACAAGTGCTCTTGAAAGTTTTGGTTGAAGAGGGCTTTTAACAATACAATCAGTTTCAGGTGCCTTTTGTAGTGTTTTGTATGGTATTGAACATTGAACATTCTATTTTGTGAAAAATTGCATTATGTGACCGATGTTGACCTCAGACAATAATAAAGTACACTAGCTGGTATTGTCTTTTAAGGGTCAAGGTTGGCATTGAGAGCACAGACAGCTTGATAACATTTCCTTTATCAATGCAATCCGATGGCTGAATATCCAGTGTAAAAAAGAATACCATGTTTTCTTGCTGTTTCTCTAACCCTGACAGGGCTGTATTTTGATTGTCTTAGGTATCAGCTCTTATGCCTTAACTTAAAGGCCTGTACATACTGTCTCCGACCACCGAATCTTTCTTCGGAGAGTTCCGACTTTCTGACGTGCAGCTTTCCGAACTCTAATTCAAGGTAATGCTTTTCAGAAGATGCAATTTGGTGCCATTTTGTAGTTGTACCGAACCTTTCCGACGAAAAGTTTGGTGGTCGTAGACAGTATGGACAGGACTTTAAGTTAATGCAGAGCTGGTACTTAGGACAATCAAAATAGAGAATGTCTCTTTCATACTCTCCATCTCTCTTTCTCTCCAACGATCTGGAACACTCCATCTATACTTCTTTTAAGTGTCTCTTTGTCTTTTCTTTTTTTCAAATGGAACCTTAGCATTTGGTTCCATTTTGACACTCTCATATTTAAATTATCTGGGTTTGCGGACTAATGCATTTCAAGGGTGCGTGAACTGAAAGAAAGGTTGAGAATCACTGCTCTACAAAACCATTTTCACTGATCAAAACAGTCTAGATACTGTAGTGTAGACGATAATGAACACATCAAGTGGACCTGAAGTACATTAGTCAACTGTAAAAGACTGTTGAACAAAACCAATAAGCCTGTCACCTGCCACCACTCACCGCCTGTGCCTCTCATTGACTGTGTATTATTATACTGAATGCTTTTTAACATTTTGATCTAGGACTTCTTTTAATGACACTTATTTTAATGGGTTTTAACATGCAGCTATTTTCAGGCCTAGCCCCAGGCTCCTCTCTTTTTGTATCCTACCTTTTTTTCCCTCTTTAAACTGCAACAGTGAGAGTGCCTGCATAAATTTGAATTTCACCTCATTTTCAAGATGGCATCCAAGATGGATGCCAGGAGCTTAAAATGCCTATTACTATTCAACCTAGCAAGGTGGTTTTGGTGTCTAACCTGCAGTTACCATCAGTTAATAATTTATGGTCGAATCCAAGGTGGCGTCCCTCCCAAGGCGATGCCCCGTTAAGCTAAATTACGTAAAAACAATAAATGAACATAAACGCTCATATTTAATGTAAAAATAATAAAACACTTTTGGAAGCATGTATAATATGCATTACTTATAGAATCACTTAAATAACCACAAAAGGTTATCATGTAAGCCAGCTTAGCCAGGTCTGCCAGCCCTATAGGCACTTGTCTTATGCATGCACTGTTCATTGCCATATTCTGACTCCTCCGGAAGACACTTATATGGATTGTCACATTGACACGGTCCACAGACAGTAGTACATTTCTTCTACAAGAGCAGCAGATAATCTTGTTGGCAGAGAAGCAGTTACAATGAGTGACCTTCATGAGACCGCCTAGACTAGAGCAAATCTCATTCAGGTTGTTTCAGACCCAGTTCACGGTTACCATACCCTCTTCTTTTCCCATCTAAACCATAATGGTAAATGGACTGCATCTATATAGTGCTTTTCTCCAAAGCGCTTTACAATGTAGGCTACTTAACATTCACTTACACACAGATGGAGGAGGAAACCATGCAAGGCACCAACCTGCTCATCGGGTGCAATTAGGGGTTCAGCGTCTTTGAACAAGGAACCTTCCGTTTTCCCAAAATGCCGCTCTACCTCCTGAGCCACTCCCTGGTCTGCATCCGGATTTAGTGAATTTCCACAACATGGACACAATCGTGGCTTCCGGGGCTCTTCAAAATAAAGTGCAGTGAATGTCGGCACTCGGTATCCAAATAATTACAAGAATAATGGTATCCAAAGTGTTAATGACAGTTTAAGTGGTTAAATGAAAATGCATGAATACACATGAATCAAACACAAGTCTGTGAATCAATCTATGAAAGCTATGAAAAAGTTTAATATGCAACAATACAATTTTACAATACAATACAATTTCATGCAATATGTTGGGGGGGGGGGGGGGGGGGGGGCTTCATCTCTCTCAGCTAAGGGGTCCATGGCCTGAAAAACATTGAAGACCTCTGCTGGGTTATGGCAAGATCCTCAGTCAGTACACAGGTACGTGTGTTGTTTGTCCTAAACCAGCAGCACACATCAGTGGTGTGTTCTTTCAATTCAGAGAAGTTTGGGTCAGTGCTGCTCAAACCGCTGAAACACAGAGCTCCTGGTAAAGTGTTATAAACACCCTAGTCTCGCGTAGCCAGACAATCACAGTGCGCGATGTCAGGACCAGAATGCTGGAGAACGTAGGCCTTTCTCAGAAGGAAAAGCACGTTTATTCTTTCAGGCAGACAAAAACACAGGATTAACAGGCAGGTAACAGCCACGGGTAAAGGGTTACAGAAACAGGTTATATAAACCGGCTAACAGTCCACAATCCGCCAATTAGATTAAGAAAAGTCTTGTGTGGAGGCACGGTGGCGCAGTGGTTAGCGCTTCGCCTCACAGCTAGAAGGTCCTGGGTTCGATTCCCGCCGGGGGACGCTGTGGGCACTGGCGGCGTGTTCCTCCTCTGCGTCATCAGCGCCCACACCCTAGGTGGGGTTGGCGATAGGGCCTTTCTGTGTGGAGTTTGCATGTTCTCCCCGTGTCTCCTAGGGTTGATACCCTCACAAAAACATGCACGTAATCCTGGTCTCAATAATGCCTCCCCCTGGCCAGCCGGGGCGCCTGGCGAAAGGAACTGGTTGGAATAACGTGTTCCTTCCACGCGCTACGTCCAAACCAGGGAAATCTCCACTGTCAGGTGAAAAGAAGCAACTTGGACTCCTCATGCATAGAAGGAAGCATGAGGTCAGTCCGTTGCCTCCCCAGGTTGGCAGAGGGAGAGCAGAGCCCAGGATTACATAGGCAATTGGCACTGGGTGAAAAAATGGGTTACAAAATTGTGGGATAAAAAAAAAAAAAAAAAAAGAAAAGTCTTGTGTGCCAAGTTGACTGATTTGGCCTAATGGTGGCGCTACAAGAAAGGTCATAATCATCTGCAGGGGAGTGTCACGGGGCAGCCGTGCCCGTGCCCTACACGTACACCAGACTGCTTTCTATTATATGCAAGGTCTAATGGTTTTAAACTTGGTGTATTGAACTGCATATTCCCTGATTCACTGTTTGCTAGTTGTCTCTCCTGCACTGCTGGTGGCAATCCTCTTGATAAATAGGAAGGTACCAGGTGCTGTGGAGATGAGGGATGTTTCTCTGTGCTTTATCAGTAATGTGTGTATTTGCAACACATTCTCACCACATTCTCAACATTAATTCGAAGTTCACCCCAAGTGCTTAAAGGTAACACATTCTAGGAATGTTTAGGTTACTTGTATGTAAGGGGGAAATATTAATATGGAAGTATTTGGACGTATTGATGCTAATTGGTGCTGTGTCCTGTGGTAGGAAACACTCCTATTTAATGGAGGCTGCAGGAACAGACAGGTGGGCAGGAACACAGGTAACATCCCTGAGGGAGAGCTACAGCGCCTTGCTGTGATCAAGGTATAGCCTGAAGAGAGCTCTTATCCAACTGGGTTTTGATAGTGTTGGCCCTAAGAGTTTGTTGCATTTGCCAAGCACTGTAAATACATGTGCACGAACTGCGGTTCTTTTGGAGGAGTTGGAGCAACAAAAAAAAAAAGAAAAAGGCATCTCTGACTGATCATGGAGCCTTTGGCTGCATGGGCAACTTTACAGCGAAGGTGAATTAAGGTGAACAGCAAATTCATGACAGTCCATGTCAGTGTTTTTTGAGGCACCTTGTTTGACCGAGCGACTGACCCCCATCACTATCCTTAGAACTAGCGGGGCTAAAACTATTAGTGTTTGACATTGGTGGGCCAGTGACAGGCCACCAGCGGTTATGCCCCTGCCACTCATTCAGATGTAATTCCTGTGCCAGAAGCCGCTCTCAGAATAAGACCATCTCCCAGCTTCCCCACAGGCAGTTTCAAAACAGCGAAAGAAAAGCAGAATTTGGTACATTATGGTCTATTTGACAGAGGAGCTAAGTGGCTGTTTGCAACAAACAAACCTGCATTTAACATTAGGCTGCCAACACAGATTCGTCATAATCATACCCAGGGGTGCTCCCCCAACGCGAGTGCTAAGCAGAAATGAACTCGGCAAAGAGTGGTGTCATAAAAAATGCCCCCTCGAGGAGCAAATTACACAGTAAAATCCTGAGCTTTCATTTCACTTTTGAGTGTCCAAATGGAACGAAATGGACCCGTTACGGGTTCATTTGGACACGCTCAAGGTTAAACGAATGCTGCGGGGTTTTACAGTGGCACAGCACTTATTCAATATACAAGCACAGCAGAGCACTGTTGAGAGTGTTGCTCATTACCTCGACTCTGTTTACCGGCGTGAGCAGTGTTTAACACAGATAAAGTCATTCAATTTCCTCAAAGAATGAATTCAGCTTAGGCCAGCATTATTATAAATTATTTAGACTATTGTTCCCTCATCCCTGCAAATGTAGGCATATACGTCAGCATCCCTATTTTGGGTGTGTACGAGTACATCAGTCAAGATGGCAAACTAGTTTCCCCATCTTCAACCATAGTCTGAAAACAGCCCTCTTCAGCACTCCTCATTCCTTGTATCAGTACTTGTTACCTATTATATTTAGATATATGCTAGTTATTTTATCCAGATGTATGTTGCAGAGGCGCCGAGTTTTGTCCACGCCACTGGGGGCTGAACCCATTTCTCTCTCCCCCTCGATTGCTCCCTCTCTCCCGTTGACTGCCACTGCCTTCACTGCACGCCCTCGTATTCGTGCATCATGGATTGCTAAATCAAAGAAAATGAAAAGACGTTTCTGACCACAAAATCCTCGACATCTTGCATGATTGTGGTTGAACACAGAAGCACTACATCTGCAGTTCAGGGATGATGATGATGTGTCCATGACCTCAAAGAATTGCTGTCTGTGCACTTCTTCGGGTGTTTGGAAGTTGTGTGTAGGATCACCTCCATCTCAAATCAGCCAGGTCAAAACAAAAGAATTATAGGCCTACATTTGCATACCAATGGGAGCACTCTCCCCCCAATAGAATGAATGCCCATGGGAGCGCATGCCACCAACTGGCTCAACCGGTTGTGGCCAGCCAATGCTATGATAATGTACATTTCGACTCTGCAGCTGCTGGGGGCTGGGAATTTACCGCAGGTGCCGCGGTAATGCAGAACCCATATGGCGGCGTGTATGGTATGTGTTGAATCAGAATATGCTTTATTGTCACATCACAGGTTTACAGAAGTGGGTGAAATTCTTGTTTGTGCATAGTTCCCATCGTGTATCGTTATTTTCCATATACTGTAAAAGAAAGAAAGGGAATAAGAAGAGGTTGCGGTTACTTGTCCCCATATACACTGTATGTCATAGATATAAGCCTAGCCTATGTATGCTGTTGACTGCTTGTCCACGGATGTTAAGATCCTATTTACTTCATAGCACATATTGTACCTTTGTACTTTTGTTTTAAGGACCGCACGCTGTTGGCGGTCGACTATAATTCCAAGCCTCCGACACCAATCTTGCACCTTAAGAGCATCTGTTTGTGCGTGCATGCGTGTGTGTGCGCGTGTGTGTGTGCGTGCATGCGTGCGTGCGTGCGTGCATGCGTGCGTGCGTGCGTGCGTGCGTGCGGTGGTGTGTGTGTTGTCCTTCGCTGACATGGTGGAGTTTAAGCCACACAACGGTGTCTTTAATAAAGCGGCTCCCAGCAGCCTTAGACAGCGGGCAGGGTGGCCAAGGCTGTGCCTGACCCCAGACTCCATTACTCATCCCAGCCGGGCTCGTCAACACCTTCCCACTGGCACCAGCTGTGGGACGGACGGCAGCAGTGCTGGAGGAATGACTCAGTTTGTTTGTTGTTGTTTTTTTTGCTTAAGTAAAAGACTCATTGTTCAAATATTGTATTAACAGTTTGCGAAAAAGAGGTACAGAGGTACAGTTACACAATAATGCTAAAAGGATAAACCCCTGGGGGCTTGTTTCCATTGTGCTCCTATGTATTAAATTCATCAAGACATATAAAGACATACTATACTCAGCTAAGAAATCATCAATACTAGGAGCAGTAACACATATACAGAAAAACAGTGAGGGGTAATTTATTTTGGCAAGCTAGAAGTTGCAAATTGCAGACCGGTGCTCTTTTATTATGGCACAACAAGTATAAGGCCTGCCCTGTATTCAAAAATGTGCTTGAATAAAAGTACACATGTATTGACATAAAAATCTACAGTTAAAAGGTAAAAGTACTCAGATTTACAAGCTTTGTGAGCTTGAAGATCAGCTATTTGTGAATATACGTATTATACGAGCTATAAAATAGTTCTTTAAGGGATATTCCACTTTTAAAAAAAAAGCTTTTGGTAATTTTAATCGTCTATCAGGCTCATTTTATCAGACACCACCATCCAAAACACGGCCAGCTCACGTATTAGGAGGGTAGTATGAGTCACCAGAAAAAAAGACAGGTGTTTTTGATAAATCTATTAGGTTAAAATGGAGTTTGAAGTTACAATGGGTTTGTATAGGAATGGGCCCTGGATGGTGGTGTCTGATAAAATTAATATCACATATCTAAATACTGAATGAAGAAACTTTTAATATGTTCAGGGTGTTCACAAAAGCCTGATTAAACGATGAAATGACAAAATAAATAAATGTAGAAGTATGTTTTGTAATTGCAATCTAAATCTACTAGTAAGACTGAGGGTGACATGCGACCTCAGGGTGACATTCTTGGCCATCTGGCCATTCATGATAGTTATGTTTCATGATAGTTATATGTCCTTAATATTAATAACATAATATCCTTAATAATGTCCTTAATATTGACAATATAGGAATCTCCATATGGCCATAAAATGTACGTAAGTAATGTCAAGCAGGGCCTTGGTGAGTTAGCCCTAACCCTAACCCTTGGTTTGATGCCTGTGGATCTCCATATATGGACATAAGGGATTACACTAACATTCTCATTTTCGGCCTGGGATTTATGACATCAGAAATCTCCATGTATGTATACATTTATTTTATCTTTTATTAATAATAATGTATCCATATACGTATACAGTATGTTATGCCCATACATGGAGATCCCTATTTGAACCAGCCACACAGATATGGGCCATGCCTTTGTCATTTGGACAGTATTTGGGGGCTTTTTGAAAATTTTCAGTGATTCCTGGGTCATGTTGTGACCCAGCAGTACCTCAGCTGTTTCGTGGAAGCATGTAACCCATTGAACATCTCCAGATTCTTCAATTTATCCAATATGTACTGAGTTACATCACTGTGACTCAGTCCATTGAGTTGGCCTAACAATGGCTACTGTCTATGACGGTAGTCCCATATGACGTGATGGACTGGACTATCTCCATATATACTATAGTGTTCTCCACATCTCCATGTTTAGACCAAACAGGTTCGCTCCGTTTCTCCATGTACGGCCTAATAACTTTATCTGGCCGCCCCATTGCCACCTCCTTGTTACATTTTCTTTTCTGAGACTGCCGACTGCACATTGTACCTCATCCACCCTTTCTTCTCTCTCCTTTTGGTATCTTTATCCTCCTCCTCCTATTCTTCTCTTTTTTTGTCTTTCTTAGTCTTGTGTATCCTTCTCTTTTTTTTTGTCTTTCTTAGTCTTGTGTAGCCACCCTGTATACAGGAAGTGATGTCACAACTCGCTGACATCACACTGACATCACTTCCTGTACAGATTACAGAAGGTCACTCAAGCGACAAGGTTTTCCAGGGGATAATGTAACTTGTATCTACCTGCACATCCATCCATTTTCAAATCATTGTGGTGGAGTTAAAAGTACAATAGATTGCCTTAGTGGAGTAGAAGTATAAAGTGTTGAAAAGGGGAGATACTCAAGTAAGGTAAAAAGTACCTCAACATTGTGCTACAACAAGTACAGCACTTGAGTAATTGTACTCTGTTACTTTCCGCCACTGACGGACGGCCACAGACGTAGCGTCGCCCCAGCAACTGGAACGTGAGGGAACTGTGGAATGCACGCCATGGGCGCACCGTACGACACGACACCCAGACCCGACATCCACACCGCCCGCAGAATGGAATGGGAAACCTGTCTACGGGAAAATGAAAAAAATGTCAAGAGAGATTACAGTCAAGATGGGGAGAGAGAGAGAGAGAGAGAGAGAGAGAGAGAGAGAGAAGGAGAGAGAGAGTGAGAGAGGGAGAGAGGGAGAGAGAGAGGGAGAGAGGGAGAGAGAGAGGGAGAGAGGGAGAGAGAACCAGTGAAAGAACAATGGAGAGAATTGAGGGGAAGAGAGAACAAGAGTGAAAGCAAGAAAAGGACGCCAGAGCGCTGTACGTGTGTGTGTGTGCGTGTGTGTGTGCGTGTGTGTGTGTGTGTGTGTGTGTGTGTGTGTGTGTGTGTGTGTGTGTGTGTGTGTGTGTGTGTGTGTGTGTGTGTGTGTTGGTTCACACACACCCACCCATATTGTGTGCACTGTGCATGCGTGCATGCCTAGCTGCCTCTGAATGACTTTCCAGTTTGGACTGGATATGAGTGAGGAAAGTGATTTAGCATTCTCAACATGGTGCTCAACCGAGGTGCTTTTTGGGAGAGCGCTTAAGTTAACCTCGCGCCTGAAGCTTTTTTACCGTGGATGGACAGTGTAACGCTTGGGGCAGGCCTCAGGTGGCAGTATACTTGCGTATGCATACCAAGCAAAAACATTGGGGTAAAAGAGCATCCATGAGTCAACTCTCCTGTATATACAGTATAAAAGTTTTAGAATTGTGGGTTAGTGTGTGTGTGTGTGTGTGCGTGTGTGTGCGTGCGTGCGTGTGTATTCTGTGCGTTTGTGTGTGCGTGCAGGCTTATGTGTATACTACTGCTTCGGACACCTACAGTATGTCTCACCGCCAATCTGACCGATATGCCAATATATGGAGATATCTGATGTCATCAGTATGCCCATATATGGGCATGCCCCTTATGTGCGCTGTGGAGCTGACTGATTTGATTGCACCTGATGCCATAATGACACATTGAGGTTAGACAAAAGACTCCATATTTGGGCAGAGCTGCATGGAAACTCCTTATATGGTTAGTGACATGAGCGTGATGACGTTGTACGCCCGCCCGCCCGCCCGCCAGCTGGCCAGTCCTCCCATTATTAGACATTTTTAATAGGACGAGACATGAGAGTGAGATAGGGATAGAGAAAGCGAAAGATAGAGGGAGAGAGAGAGAGACTGAGCATGTGTTTCGTTGCAGAAAGTGATTTGTGTTTGGTTGTATTTGTGATTCTGTGCCATTCTTTGCATTCCTCCAGGGGCCGTGAGAAAAGGGCATAGCTCAGGAGCAGAATCTCACACTGATCGAGTTGGATAAACCCTCCACCCCGGCCCTGATGACTCATTCCTTAACTATTGCTGACTGTGTGGCTCAAGGGGAAGCATGCAGGTTCACACAATTGGATTTTTGTTTGTTTTGGGGTTGTTTTTCCCGAACAAAAAGGAATCATTAAGTTCTCTTGACATATATGTTTTTTTTGTCCTTATAGGGGGTTCAGAAAAGGATGGTTCTGGCAGGGTTATTATGGCCATCTGGTTCCAAAGACAGGTGTCTTAACCAAAACATCTTAACTGCATTATTACCATCGTCAGTTCTGAGTCAACAAACTCTAAAAGTACACATTATCGTCTCTGTCGGGTGGAAGCCTCATATTGAGTCCAACTTTTCAGGATTCAAATTGAAAAAATTGAAAAAGTAGCTGAGGGACAAGCTCAACAATCCGTCCAAGCTTTTAGATCATCTACTTTTGATGCCTTTGTGTGATGCTGTAGTATGTCATCGTAGGGTATTCATTAACACATGGGCTGCTCAGGTTTATAACATTTCTAGCTGTTGCTGCTGCCGCCGTTCACTCACGCTTTATTTTGAAGAGCCTCGGAAGCTTCGTGCGTGTGCACGTGTGGGTGTCCACTGACGATTGAGGAAGATAATCCCTTTGTTTACAAAAGCCCGCGAAACTAAAATCCAAACCGCGGCAGACCATCGCGGTAAAGTGTCGCTGTGAAAACAATCAGATCTCTGCTTCCCTGGCGTTCTTTTCACCTCATTCATAGATAAAGCCCTTTTTATGTTTCAGAGTAGAATGGAAATCAATGTAACCAGCCTCCGCTATTTTCTACCTCTCTCTCTCTCTCTCTCTCTGCTACGGGGTGACGTAATGGACTCGGGTCATTCAGAGGGCAGGCAGCAGCGCGTACAGTTAACCCTTAGTTGTCTCGTCTCTCAACGAGATAACTCCTTTTGGCTTGGTGACACCTAGTGGCCTTAACTCGTCACTGAACGAGTTTGGCTCCCCATGTGTTAACGAAAAATACACAAATATGGAGATAAGAGACTTCAGCCCGATAGCAACGATATATGCTGTTTTTGTGACAGGTGGTTCTATGCTCACCTATAGAGATAGACACTAACTAGGCGCGTATGTGCCCACGCACATTGTATGCACACAAGCATAATACATACATGGACACGGCATGCATGGACATAATGAGCATTATGGCACACACCTACACACGCTCCAACTTTCACTCACAGACAGTGAGTGCACACAGTCACACAAAGAAACGTCAAATAAAATGCATGTTGGCCTCTCCATTACCAGCCTGTCATGAAACAGAGCAACATTTTGACGTGATAACTTGAACGCTGCTGGAAGGAATCATCTGGAGACGTGATTGAACTCTGTGGCATTCAGAACTAAACCAACTGATCGTGACTGCACTTGAGACATCGCTTGGATCAGGATGCCAATATTGATTTGTCTCCTTCTATAAGTATGTCTGTTTCTCTTTGGGTTGAGGTTTTAGACTCTCTCAAAGTCTCTGCTCTTGTTTTCTTGTTTACTTCCTCGCTCTGTCTCCTCTCTTTCTCCTTCTTCTCTCTCTGTGTCCTTCTCTCTCTCTGTGTGTGTGTGTGTGTGTGTGTGTGTGTGTGTGTGTGTGTGTGTGTGTGTGTGTGTGTGTGTGTGTGTGTCTCAGACCAAGACAATGACAGGGAGAGACTCTCATTGTATTGGTCTCTGTAGCCGTGTTCCTTCCTCCTGCTGCATGTGTTTTCTCTTTTCTTTACTCTCTCCGCTGAGTCACTCTCATCTTTTTGCTCTCCTATCTCCGTCTTTGCTGCCTCCCACCCACCCCACCCACCCACCCACACACCTCCCTCACCTCCCCTCCCTCTCTGGATTCTTCCAGTCGGCGGATCGCACAGCGGAACCCGCGCCGCATCTCATTATGCAGCGCCCATGTAAGCCAGCCTTCCCCTCAATCTCCCATGCATCACAATGTGATTATTGTGCACATCAGTGCGCTGTTTGTGTGTGTGTGTTTCGCGCCACTAAATCAGGGTCATAAATTCATTAGTGAGCAACCGACTGGTGTTTCCCTACCCCCCTCTAGCGGCCTCCTCCAGCGTGACACACTGTCTCTCTCCCGCACACAGCTGGCAAACGGGTGTTTGGCGGCGTTTGTCTCGGTAATGCGGAGGGTTCTATCCTAAACCCCCCGTCCCCAGCCATCTGTCCCGGGGAACTCGCTCCGCTAGCCAAGCGTCGTCATCCCCCGCTCTCAACGACAGCCATCCCACCACCCCCCCACACACACACCCCCCCACCCCCACACAGTACCCCTCCTCCCCATCCTCTCTGCTGTCGATTCCATTCGCCTCCCCGCCTGCTTCTCTGGCTGCTCCTCATCCAGGTGTGTATCCATGCGTGCATATCATCACATGAGGAGGGGTGTGGAAGGACTACAAGGCTGAAATATACAAATAGACAATTTACAAGATCACAAAGCGGCACCGCTTTGACGCGCTATTGGGCAGTTTAATCTTGACGATTTTCAGGACAGGACAGCAACGCCAGGCGGAGGACGGCTGCTATGACGTAATCGCCGTAGCAGCCAAAATCGTTAAGCAAACAGCCGTCGGCAATGGGGTCCCACGACTTAAAAAAAAAAGAGAATTATGATATGTTTTTGGGCTTTTATGCCTTTATTGGATAGGACAGTAGACTGACAGGAAATGGGGGGAGAGATGGGGAGCGACACACGGCAAAGGTTGTCCGGATCGGGAATCGAAACGGTGACGCCGCCAGGCATCCATGCCTATGTGGCAATGCCTAAGTGGCATGCGCCTGGACCAGTAGGCCAGCGGGCACCCCAAGGGTCCCACCCCTTTTACTGAACGCGTCTATACAGCAGACGTTTTAGGCGCAACGTGGAAAGGGAGCTTCTGGCGTAGTACAGACGGCTGCGACGGCGGCAGGTTGATCTATCGAACGCTGATCCTTTCCAGTTACCATTGCCATCTGCCGTAGCCGTCATTTGCTTAAAGTCGCTATTTTCTGTGCACGGCTCCCTCGCTCAACTATGTATAAATCAGGCATATTTCCAAATGAAGAGAACTTGTTTGATTCTGTCTTTCTTGCTCTCAACTCGTTCCTACTATAGCAGAAATTCAGGTCAATCCAGAAGTGAGTCAATGACACGCCAAGTTAAAAAAGCATTCTTTCCATGGCATTAATGAATCAGTAACTCACAAGTTAACAACACCACCAGTTATTGGCGATTCTACTCTGTCCCTGTCTGTCACTCCCTCCGCCACACCCCCCATCCCACCACCCGTCTCATATGTACTATAATTCCACCCATCTCAGAGTTGAAACAGGTCATACAGATTCTTCTTCCATTTATTGCACAAGGTCAAGGTCACCCTGGTCTATTTCATAATAACCACAACGGAGGAGAAAGGTCAAACTATCTCTCGCCCTCTCGTCTCCCTGTCTCTGTGTGTGCGTGCATGCGTGCGTGTTTAACTGTGTTAGCAGCATGATCCAGGCTTATACAAACTCTCATTTTAACCAGCAATGGTCATTTGAAAAAAGGAACTTTTTCTGGGGTCGCCACAGCGGATCATCAGTTTCCATCTGGTTCTGTAATTCTGTGTGTTCCTCAGTGACTCCAGCCACCTGCATGTCCTCTCTCACCGCATCCATAAGCCTCCTCTTTGGCCTTCCTCCTCTCCTCTTGTCTGGCAGATCCATCTTCAGCATCATTCTCCCAATGTACCGCTCAGTCCCTCCTTTTTACAAAACCATCTCAATCCTCACATACTTTCTAACCTGGGCTGATCCTCTAATGTAGTAACTTCTGATCTTATCCATCCTTGTCACTCCTAAAGAGAATCGCAGTATCCTTAGTTCTGGCAAACATCCAGCTCCACCTGTGTTCAATCAATCAATCAATCAATCAATCAATCAATCAATCAATCAATCAGGGCATTTTGTGTTATACTTTTAGCATAACTTTTTTGACTGTACTGTTAACAAACTAAAGTATTAAACCAATCAATTAATCAAAAAGCCTCCTGTCTTTACATCAGTTGCACCATTTTCAAGCTGGTCTCACTACCGTCTTATACTGTACATCCTCGCTCTCGCTCTTGATACCCTTCTGTCATAAATCACTTTCCTCCATCCATTCCACCCTGCCTGCACTCTCTCCTTCACCTCCCTTCCACACTCCACATTACTTTGGATGGTTAACCCCAAGTATTTAAACTGCTTCACCTTCGCCACCTCTACTTCTTGCATGCTCGGCTCGCTCTCCATTCCACTGTCTTTCCTCTCGTTCAGACACTCGTGTTCAGTCTTACTTCTGATGACTTTCATTCCTCTTCTCTCCAGTTGCATGCCTCCACCTTCAACTCTTCAACCTGTTCCCTCCTCTTGTTTCATATCAAAATGTCATGCGTGAACATCACAGTCCGCGGTGCCTCCTGCCTGACTTCATCTGTCAACCCGTCCATTACCAGTGCGAACAAGAAAGGGCTCAGAGCCGATCCTTGATGTAAGCCCACCACCCTTTGAACACGTCCGACGCTCCCACCGCACTCTGCAACACTGTGATGCTGTCTTCATACATACCGCTATCTACCACACTTCTACTCTCATGCTTTTTCTATATAGGCCCACAAAGACACAGTGTAAACTCCTTCTGACCTTCTCTATATTTCTCCATATACCTCTCTTCTTTGTTATACATGTTTCCCTTTTCTATTCTTTTGTATTCAGTGTTCTCCATTCTCTGTCAGTGTCTTCACCGGGAACCCTCAGACGTCACAGGAGCCCAAATCACAGGCTCAGAACAACAGCTGCAACAACAATACCTTCAGCTTTCAATATGTGATCTAAAGCTGCGTCCAAACCTGGAAGGTTTGAGCGGCGCGATTACATACAAAGTGAATACAAAGACGAGACGACGGCGCAAACCATCCGAAAGGGGCAGCGCGAGCGGTTGCTTCGGTATCTTCGCCCCACTTGGAAGAATCAAACTGAAGCGACACAGAAATGTGTTTGGTGTTGGGACTCCCTTTTTTCCGGGTGTTTCATTCCAACGGGACATGATCTTTTTAACAACGCAGACCTGCGTGACCAAAGTGAAGCAATAGAAGCGACTAGAATAGAAGAAATAGCTTCAGGTTTGGACGTAGCTTTAGAAAGCTCAATAGTTCAATCGATCCAAGGCAAACGTATTCATGTCTCACCCCACTTGTGGTCCAAATAGAAAATCTATGACAGCGGGACCTCAGTGACCACTTTCAACCTGGCGTTTGAATTCACAAAGCGTTCCATCACGATGCATTTGGAGGTTGTAGATTGTCTATTTCTGTCGTGCGACACCACCATACAACAAAGTATGATTCAGGTTTAAGTGGTTAATAATCAACAGTGATGACATGTGGCATTGTGGTACGTATGAGACAATGTTCAAATCTAATGAAGGTGCCGTTTCAATTAGTGATGAGATGATGATTAAGATGAAAATAATAGAGATGATGTGGGGGACGATGACAAGAGCGGTGGCAATGATGATCAAGGAGAACATGAAAGATAATCACAAAACTAATCACAATCACAAGGATGATGACAGGGTGCACATTTATACTTTGTGTTTTAATCACCCTGCCATAATGATTGCGACTGTATAGTGTGTGTGTGTGTGTGTGTGTGTGTGTGTGTGTGTGTGTGTGTGTGTGTGTGTGTGTGTGTGTGTGTGTGTGTGTGTGTGTGTGTGTGTGTGTGTGTGCGCGCACGCGGGGGAGGGGGCAAAATTCAGTATGTCAGTGAGTCAATATATCACGTTTGTACACAAAGTGTTGTTTCATTTTTAAAAGAAAACAACCCCAATCGTTATGCCAATTGATTCCTCCCAACTCACATATTTCTGTGGTGTCACTGCTGATGTATCCTACTGACTCACCTGCCAGTGAGGAGCCCCCACCAGGAGGACCTACAACCTTCGTTCTACGTTTCGCTGTTACTACATGTCATCTTTTTGACACCCAAACCCAACCCTTACCCTAACCTCCGTGGGGTGAATCGTTAACCCTCCCGACGCTCCTTTGTCGAAAGAGCGAGATTTCCCCGTTCTACCCCTCCTGCCCGGGTTCCCTCCCCTGAACACGGTCCAACTGTGTTTGTGTAGTAGACACCCGACAAAGCCGGGTTGCACCACGGTGGACTCGAAACCCAGAACCTCCATGGTGGTGGTAAGGGGAAGGCACTTTACCACTGCACCACCCGAGTGCCATACAGACTCTACTGAAAAGTGAAAGCTGAAAAATCTTGGATAGTTCTGACATTTCAAGCAATAGTGTGCATGGTCTTTATACACTTTCTGCTTCCCATACCTCCCCCCCTCTCTCTCTCTCTCTTTTACAATCTCTCTCTTTTACAAGCCCCTCCCCGACAGTTTCATTTGATGTACTCACCAAAATCCTCAGTGTTCATTTATCCATCTGACATCTGCAACTCCGGTTAACATTTGTACACTCCCAGATTTAAAAGAAGACTCATGATTGTACTGGCTATGCGATGCTGTGACAGATGAAATAACTGACTACCATTGACTGTTGTCTCCACTCTCACAGCTGTTCCTGTTGATGGAAATGCAAGGCTATAATTCTACCGTATGAGAAGAACAGGAATACCAGATGGACACGCTCGAAAAGCCACACACACACACACACACACACACTCTCGAGTAGATGAATGGCAACAGTACAGAACTAAATGCTTGACCCCATTTGGCATCATTTTCCTGCCATGGTAAACTGCACCTACAAATCATTACAAAGTGTATAAAGTTACAAGATGTTTGGAGCAATAGATTTTTTTCCTACAATGAAACATTTCTTTGTTGTTGTTTTTATCCCTTTTGTTCTCCCCAATTGAGTCGTTATGCCAATCAATGCCTCACAAAACACGTTTCTGTGCTGTCACTGCATGCTGTCGTATACTGGCTCACCTGCCAGTGAGGAGCCCCCACCAGGAGGACACCTAAAGCCTGTATCAGAGTGTACGGTGGAGACCTATCCACCGAAAGCTTTCCACCTCAAATCAGAAAATAAGTGCAGGCCATCATACGGCCCACGGTGAAGTCCTTTACCCTGTCTAGACCGGTTCAGGTCGACCAATCAGTGAACGGGGTGTAGAGCCTGTCTGTCTGATAGTAAAAACAGAGAGATGTGTTGGGACTCGCGGTGGAAAGCTCTCCACCGTGAGGAATGATGTAACGTTGTAGTTTCATGACTCAAAAAGACTCGAAAAGACTACACCGCGGTGTAAAGCCTTCCACCGCGGAACAGACTATGATACTTTACACTCCCCGCTGACAGGTGCCGCCCCAGCCCGTAGGATTACGCGTAGTGATCAACATCACCCTCACCGGCCGGCGTCCCTCCCCTGAACACAGGCCAATTGTGTTCATATAGACGCTCAACAAAGCTGGTTGTACCACGATGGATTCGAACCCCCATGTCATTTATCTGACCACCCTATTTTCCGACCCGACCACCTAAACCTAACCTTAACCCTAACCTCAGTATAACTAACGCTGGTGAAATGCTAACCTGCCGACGTTGGTGAAATGCTAACCTGACGACGCTGGTGAATGCTATCCTGGTGAATGTGGTCGGACCAACGGGAGGTTGAGATAATGAGCGGACACAGTAAAAGCACCATATCTTTCTCTGAGATGTAGTGGAGTAGAAGTAAAAGAAGACTGTTGAAAATGCCTCAAATGTGTGCTTACAGTAAGTACAGTGCTTTAATGTATTAGTTACTTTCCACCACTGTAAATTAATGCTGTTGAGTTGTGTATGTGCTTGTTAAGTAAGATTTGGATTTGGCACACTAAAATGGTTACCATGTTTAAAGAATATGACCTCCTCCCATGGTTTGAAAAGAAGAGCCAACAGGCAGTTGACTGACTGACAGACACAGAACAAGTACACGCATAAACACAAATCCACTGTCCAAAGGCAGTGGCATGCAAGCTGTTTTGGAGAGAGAGTTTTGGCAGTGAACAAATGGAGGCCACCAGCTGTGCCCATAAAAATGTGGAGGGCAACAAGGAGACAAAACAAGGCAGAGATTTGTCTGAATTTTATGCCAATTGAGATTCGAGCCATGCGGGGATAAGTGTGATTGGGAGACTTTTTCATGCTGTACTTTGCTCTAATTTGCTCTTCTTTCTCCTCTCAACATCATCCAGAGAGTGAGTGGAAGGCGTGCTGTGATAACTGCCAGGAAGGCTACCCACATTAACCACTTTCACCCTGGCGTCCATGTTCTGAGCATATATTATATTATATATGGTTGAATATTTACAAAAAGAACATTTCAGAAACGAACAAAACCAATCTACAATCTCACAAGCATGTACATCAGCTTTTTTCTTCTTTTGGAATAGGGCTTAATGGAACTTTTTCATGGCGGCCATCTTTCACAGGTGTTACAAATAATACTAATTAAGGCTCTCTTCCATTTAGACTGAGGCCACGTTTATAATATGCCGTTTCCACAAGAAAACTGCGAAATGAAATGTCAGATATGCCTTCCGTTCAGACGACGACAGCATTTTCGGGGGTTAAAAACGCAAGATAGTGTATCCATACATAGAGTTACAAGGAAATCGCAAAATGTGTGATGTAATGACTGATGCTGCAAAGCCGACAGCAGTGGAGCACAAGTGTGGAGCCTTTACGCTGCCATGGTGATTATGTAAACAAATGCTTTGACAGGAAGGAGAGCGCACATGATGTCACACACTGCCAGATAGTGTGGCACTGCCACCTAGCGACCTGGTGTGCACACTACAGTCTCCGTATGAACACTGGATTAACGCTACAGTAAACGTGGCATTAGAGTAGCAGAGCATTTCCAGTGAACCAACATACAGTAGCAAATAGAAAAGACAACGGGTGAACACAAAGTTCACAGATATTACTGGTTTGAGCTGTTAAAAAAATGGGGTGGGGAGATACGTGGTTGGGGGGACAGAGAGAGTCCACCATGCCCACTAAGGAGAGCATTTGTACTGGTTGGCGAGGGGTGGGATTGGCTATCTTGGTAAATAAAGGATCTTTGACAGAAGCAGCGGGGACCAACATCTGGGAAAATGGATAGTAAAGCTATGACACACAAGCTCTTGAGTGGTTGGATAGAGAAAATACCCACCAATTTGGCACTGTAAAAAGTTACCATATGTCTATGAATGATAGAATTTGACTTTCTTACATGGTTTCCATGGCAATGGTACTTTCCCACGGAGGTAATTGTTTGATGAAAGGTCAAAGTTTTGATAAATGTGTTGTGCAACTGAGATTTGGCACAGCAAAATGTTACCATATCACGATTCACAGTGATGGAATAAGACCCGTGATGGAAGAAGTACCCTATTCAAACCCTATTGTAGATATAGTCTGTTACAAGTACAAGTTCGGTATTCAAAATTGACTTGAGTAAAAGTACAAAAGTCTTGCCATAAAAAAAAAAATAATATATATATATATATATATATATATATATATATATATATATATATATATATATATATATATATACACATATATATATATGCTTTTTATGCCTTTATTGATACCGGTAGGTATAATAGGTTGACACGAACTAGGGAAAGAGATTGGAGGTGACAAGCAGCAAAGGTTGTCGCCTCTCGTCAGGATCGGGACCCGAACCCGCGACACGCTGCCTGTGGCCCAGGCCTTGTTTTGGAATAGTAATCAAAATCTAGAAAGTAACTAATAACTATTACGTTTTCAATAATTGTATTGGAGTAAAAGTACCATATTGTCCTCTGAAAATTAGTACCGTAGTATAAGTATTGACAATTGGAAATATTCAAGTAAAGTAAAAAAAATACCTCAAATTTGTCCTTCGGGGATATTTCTCTTTGAATTTATAATGGGGTTGTATAGAAAGGGGGTGTGTCTGATAAAATAAATATAAAATATCAAAATACTGAATGGAGCTACTTAAAAACTGTCTGGGGTGTTCACAAAAGCCTGAATAGATGATGAGTATGATGATTTACCTGTCCTGAAAGGTAAAAGTTCAGAGAAATGCAAGAATTGCAGATTGAGTCTGGTGGTAAAATATGGGTTATCAAAATAAACTTGTCTTTAACCAAATACCTCTAACAATATTGTGTTGATATTGGATTGTGACAATAATAAAATGTTGTAAAAAAAAAGAAGAAAAAAAAGAAATGCTGAAAATAACAGCTCTACAAGCCCACAAACTGTCACATTGAGCTTATTTTCATAATTTCTTCAAAGGTTTGAAAGTACAATATAGCTAAAATAAGCAAAAATAAATACAATAAGTAAACCTAGGAAAAGATAACATATATATCACAATATTACAAAATTCAAAATCCCACTCAAAATATCACAATATCGATGTAATATCAATATATTAGCCATGCCCTTCTTTGCTAGTATAGCTCTGCATGTATTATTTATGTTTAGCTCATACATGCAACTCTGCTGTAAGTGGAGACCAGCTGTGTCTTGGACCAGGAAGAGGAATTTAATAATTCATTATTCAGTCTTATAGATGTGATTGATTGACTGTGACTGATCAATCACTTATACATGTGATTGATTGATTGACTGCTGACTGATCAATCACTAAATAGTTTCCCCAATTTGATTGGAAATGATCCAAAGATCAATTGTAAGGCATACAGTGATTGCCCAACGGAATAATATTGCCAGAACACACATGCATTGAGTGCATAATGTGATTTGGTGTATGTGAGTGTGTGTGTGTGTGTGTGTGTGTGTGTGTGTGTGTGTGTGTGTGTGTGTGTGCGTGTGCGTGTGTGTGTGTGCCACAGCACTACTGCATACAGTATGTCAATCAAAAGTGATCCCAGAATCCTCCAGAAGCCCTAGGGAGAATCCCATAGAGATAACAGCTCTGTGAATCACTGCTGTCACCACACACACACTACATACTGCACACACACACACACACACACACACACACACACACACACACACACACACACACACACACACACACACACACACACACACACACACACACACACACACACACACACACACACACACACACACACACACACACACACACACACACACACACACACACACACACACAGGGAAGCAATGTTTTATGTACAGTAGGCTACAAGTTCTAATCTTATATGGATGATAACACCGAGAAATGGTGAATTTATGTCTGGGACCTCTGGGTGTATAGTCCCTAGACAGTTTGTGCGCGTGTGTGTGTGTGTGTGTGTGTGTGTGTGTGTGTGTGTGTGTGTGTGTGTGTGTGTGTGTGTGTGTTCTCTCCAGGGGAGGAGCGTTTTGCTCAGTTTGTCTCTCGTTTTGTATTAGCTTGTTGTTTTGGGGGGCGCCTGTCAGGTTCACATCATGTTCTTATAGATTTTACCTTGTCTGTGTGTGCAGAGGGAATATTAGGGGTTGCCTTGGCAACCCCTAATAGGAATCCAGAGCAGACAGAGCAAGTGTGTTTGTGTGGTTTATAGTCTAGGGTGAAGTGCCTGGGCGACTGACAGAAGCAGTGATTCTCAAACGTTTTCAAGGACTCCCAAATGAATGTGTTTTTGGCCATGAATGATGGACCCCATCAGAACATATGTTGGACCAGGGACTCAGATCCCATACAATATTTGTGTTGTTACAATGTTTCAAATATACCCACAAGATCACAACGTACGTGTTGCATTGTGAGCTTTTAGATCGGCTATTTTCAAAGAGCCGTGTTGTGAGCTTTTGAATATCATCAGCTGGGCAGAAACCTCATACGTCTGCAAGTTCTGTTGCTTTTCAGGATTCAGTAGCAAAGGTAGCAGATCTACAAGCTCAAAACGTGTCACTTCTCGCCATGTTTCGAGCTTGCAGATCTGCTATACTTTTGACCCTTTGTGTGACTCGGTACTCGGTAGTGTGATCAAGCAGGGTGTTAATTTCCAAGAAAAACACACAAAGTTAAAATAAGGAGATAAGAGGTTTTCTGCCCGACAGCAACTATATCCTCTCCATATAGGACTAAAGTGGTTCAACTTAGATTTTGATCTCAACAAATTTGGTAAGAGAATTCATTGAGGACCCAATCGGTTGTTGAAGCTCAGTTTTCAAGCACGCCTGGTGCCCTCACTGCATGGCGCTGCCCACTCAGCTCCAACTGAAGGAGTCTTTGTTCTTCCCTGGTTTTGTCTGAAGGAACACAGCTCTTTTATGAGCTATATACAGCTGTGTGCCAAAGACGGGCCACAGCATAATCTCATCCAGTCAACAGCCACGTTCCTCAATTGTAATTCATTGTATTTTCTTGCAATAAAAGCTATACTGTAGTAACATTGACAGGGTCGAGGACAGAGTACAGCAACTTGCAATGTGCCTGTTTTTTAAGAAAGGCTCAGGGCCGAGTGCCCATGTACCTTCATATGTAACTTCATATAAGAGTGAGAATGGCCCACGGGCACACCACCAGGGGGAGATCCACTGATCTCATTCCCCCTGGATTAGGCACAAACATGGGGATGAATTCATTCTTATGCCACCAAAATGTGGAATGACACCAGCCATCAAATAGTGCGACTCCCGCTCCTTCAAAACGTGTCTGCAAGTTGCAACTGGACCAAGTCTTCTAGCTTGCCAAAAGAAATGACCCCTCACTGTTTTTCTGCAAATGTACTTTTACTGCATGCTCCTTGTATTGGTCATTTCTTAGTATAGTATTGTATGTCTGTAGTAACATACCGGTATGTCTTGATGAATTGATTACATACAGAAGGACCACAATGGAAACAAGCCCTCTCAGGGCCTTTTTGTGTAATCTTTTTACCATTATTGTATTGTTCTGTCATTATTACTGTTCTGTTTATTTTTGTATTTTTACATTTGTTTATTTGCACATTTAAAACACAGAGATTTAGAAAACCCTGTGGGATTTTACATTAATCTCACCTCATCAAAGAAAAATACAAAATAATCATACAAATACATAAAAAACAAACGCATTAACTGTGTTACTGTGTTAACTCTATTCTTTTTGCAAACTGTTAATAAAGTATTCATCAATCAATCAATCAGTCAGTCAATCAAAAGGCACAATCGCAATGTTGCAGCCTTACCGTTATCGAAGTTTACGTTGAGACTCCTTTCTTTTACAATATTTCAAATTTCCATGGACCCCACCTCGAGAGCCAGTCCAATGCAACAGTGAAAACCCAATCTGGCTAGCCATCATCAAGGAAAAGTTTTGTCGCTCTTTTCCCTTTGTAGCAATGCGGAAGTCTGTAATCGAGAGACTAGCGAAAACCAGAGAGATGAAAACCAGACATGTACATTCGGCCCCTTGTGTGTTTCACTCTCTATCTCTAGATAGTGGATGAGTGTATCAGTGCAGAGGGCGCGGTGTGCTCACAGGGAATAGGGCTGGGGGTTGTAGTCATTATTTCTCTGCTCTCTTGCCCAGCCAACACAAGGTTAGACTAGACAGGAACCGTTCACCAACCCCATCATTCTCCTCTACCTTGTTCAGGCTGGCAACATGGGGTCACCGCTGATGTTGTTCCTCCACAGGCATCCACACAGGCAACACCCATGGGCTTCTAGCTTTTTGAATACCTGCACTGTTGGGTGGAAACCTTGTGTCCAAAACTGAATACATTTCAGGATTTAAATTAATCTGCAAACTATAGAGCTGCGAAGTTGGACGTCATTTACACATCCTACCAGGTTCCTGTCCCCCCCCCCCCCCCCCATTCTGAATTCCCATAGACTTTTTTCATATTGTGTCAAAGAACTGTGTTCCAAACATAAACAAATGATCTCAGCGGTTTGACTCGGATATGAAGAAACAACTGATGGTGAGAAAACACTAATTTTACTGTCGCCGAATTAGTTACATTTTCGCCAGAGATACTGTATCAAATATTAGTGACTGCACTATCATAAACCATACAGGGTCACCTCCCGACAATATCGTGGAGACCGTTTGTTTATTTTTGGACCACAATGCTTATATGAGATGATTTTAAGATGACTCAATGTTATTCTCCATAGAGACATTACTTCCACGAACCGGGGGATGAGCGAGTGACGTCACGTCATGTCTTCGTTACTCTATTACCACAAGTTTGAGCGTGTACATTGGCAATTTTTGCTACTTCTGTGTGACAGTGATGTGATGAATTAGCGCATTCATTTACGAAAAAACAAGAGGTTAAAATATGGAGACAGGAGGTTTCTCACTGACAGCGGATTCTCACAGCTACTTTTGACAGCTGTTTCCAATCACAAAGGTTATCCTAGTTTCGCATTTTTCATTAATTTATTTTTATTTTGTTTTGACTTTTTTTTTCAGTTTTGGTTTTGATTAGTTGGGTTTGAAGTGGGTTTTGAAATGGGTTTGAATATTAGTTTAGTTTTTTAGTTTTTGAAAGTTATTCACAAGCTTGTAGATCAGCTATTTTTAAGTGGGCTTAAAACGGCTACAGCTAAAATATCTCTCTCTATATTTTTTTTTATTGTTTTAGTTTTGCGAATTATTTATCGTTCTTATTTTTTATTCAAGTTATAACTTTTTATTCGTTATTTGTTATACATTTTTTAGTTAGTAACCCTGCTCTGAACCTGTTCCTTCATGTTGCATCATTCTTGACCATGGCAGGCAAAGAATATATACTGTATATATATATTTCTGCGTGTCGACCGAACATTTGCGTCATGTTTCATTGGTGTGCCTGGGGTTTGGTTTGTTTTACTCTGTGAGTCAGGGGAGGCGATGTAAACACATGCTGGAACACGCGGATAAGGGGAACTTCATTTTATTGTCAGCCAAGGCTTTCAGACAGAGTAATGCAGCGTTTGCAGAGGGACTCTTGGTAGACGGAGAGATGGAGGGACGGAGGAAAATGTGGAAGGGATTCGATTCAGAGACAGGAAGGAGGTGAAGGAGGTGGTGGAAGGATGGAGTTGGGGAGAGAGGAAAGGATTATAGAAAGAAGAAAAGACTGTGTGTGTGTGTGTGTGTGGGGGGGGGGGGGGGTAGTTGGTAGGATGGACGAAGGGAAGAAGAAAGGCAGAGAAAGATGGAGGGTGGAGGTTTGAGTGTTTCAGTTTGGGTACTAACTTAATTGACTAATGTTACGTCAAAAGCTATTCCGTTTCCTCCAGACACGCACAAGCACCCACACTGTAAGAAAAGATTACATTTTAAAATATAAAAAGTGCTGGTAATTTGCTGCCAGTACATTGTCCGTTATTATACAGACACTTCCGGATATTTCCGTATAGATTTACAGGACTCAAGGTGGCCTTACACTACAAGATAATCGGGCATTAAACGACCCTCCCGAGTATTGGGGGGGCCAGATCAGATTTCATTCCTTCATTTATGTAGACTATTTATTTTATATTTACCAAAATAAAGGCTTTCGACATTATTTCTCCATCACGTCTGTCTGCCTCATACACGAATTCTGTATACGGTACATATTCTGGCCAGGAATTAAATGTAGAAATCATGTGTGATGGGAGATTTCTTTTCGCCTTGTGTTATTGCAAGGCCACTGGTGATATTTTTTATTTGTTATTATGTAATTTATTATTCCTGTGTTCGGGCCCGACTCAATCGGGATAGAATCCTGTATTGTTTGATACACTAAGATTATTTTAGGCTATAAGATTATCTTGAAGTGTGTGATGCATGTTCACGATCATTAAAAATCCTTTAGTGTAATGCAAGCTTTAGTCTGTATAATTTACGGACACTTCCATCAACCCTATAATGGATTTTTCCGTAGATTTACTGGACAGGACTTTATTTTGTTCATCCAGATGGATATGGGAAACACGTGTGCGCGCGCGACAGCACATCAATATGAATGACAATTACAATTATATTAAGTCAAAATAAATCATATGGCAATCTGGTTTTCAGCAAAACATCAGTGTTAGATAGATTAACTCTCAAACAAACAAAAAACAACAGCTTTAGCTGTCACAGATTTCAGATTGTTTTTTTGTCAGCAACCTATACAAATGGAGAAATAAATTACACATTACATTCCGTCTTGCACTTTCAAGTGCTTCAGTCTCTGAGAAATGAATAAAGGCACAAATACATTAGCTTCTGTCAAAGTAAAACTTTCCACTTTCAGCACAAAGGTAAAAGGAGAGACCTAATGTATTTGTTTGTGTGTTAGCAGCACATACATTTTGCAAGCATAGAATCAGGGGGGGCTCATCACTGAGGGGAAAAGAGAAAAAGACAAATGGAATGAAAAATGGCCCTCGTGGGGCCAAAGCTGAAAGAGGGCCGTTCCAAGAGGCAAGGTCATCCAGTGCTAAATATGCCTGCGTTGGGGAGTGTCACACCAAGGTCTGCAGCCTGAAATGTTGCTGGTTAAGATATCACCCAGTGCATCCTATGCCCCCAACTCTGTTTTCATTGTTCACTGGGGAAATGCTACATCACACTGAGGTTCAGACATCAATCAGAACCACATCGTATGACACAAAGACAATTATAGAGGTGTCTTTTTCAATGACTGCAAACCAACTGATGCCGATTAGCAAAACGTGAGCTGCATCTCTGTATGAAAAACACGCCGTGGAAAATCAGTGTGAGACCAGGTATTAACCTTGATTAATCCTCCTGAATAATGCCTCCTTGAATATATAAAAGACACCCAAAAAAAAGTATTTTTGACCTCTGCACAATATTGTCTAAAGCTGGGTTCCCACTATGGAATTTTAAAATCCTGCTTTTTTTATATTAGGTTGCAAGTTGCAACCCAATATAATCTCAAATATGCAGACATTATAACATTTTACATGTGCATCACACGACACAACCAGATGTTCTACTCCGAGTCTCTCACAGACGACTGAACTTCTCACCCTACTGTATATCTCTGAGTGAGAGGCCAGCCACCTGTCTGAGAAAACTCATTTTGGCCGCTTGTATCCACAATCTTGTTCTTTCAGTGATGACCCACACTTCATGACCATAGGTGAGACTAGGAACGAAGATTGCTCGGTAGACCGAGAGCTTTGCCTTCTGGCTCAGCTCTCTTTTTTGTCAAAATTCAGTACAGTGACTGCATACCACTGCTGCTGCTGCTCCGATTCTCCAGCTGATCTCCTGCTCCACCCTACCCCTTAATCTTGAACAAGACCCAGGGATACTTAAAGTCCTTCACCTGGGGCAAAGTCTTGTTCCCTAGCCGGAGTGCACAATCCTTTTGTGCTTTCAACTAACTTGGATTACAGAGCTCAGGAATGCTCAGACACTTTTTGTTTTGCATACTGCAGGTTATTTGTGTCTATTGCATTCTGTTGTTCACTGTTGCTACTTTTGTAATATTATTTATTCCCCTTATACAACTGTATCCTATAGTACGTTTTCTTACTTTGTGTCTGTATCTCTGTAATATAACTGCTGTGCTGCTGTCCCTTCGCGACAGAATTTCTTCCGGGGTCTATATCCATCTATCGATCTTTCCCCAAAAGACATGTACAAGCACACCACCGACGCATGAGGAGCTATTTTGCCAAATGATCGCCTATAAGACATGCCCATACAAGGGAGGGAGACTATGGTTCATGTGGTTAAGAAAGGGAGCAGGATCCAGTGTAACTGCTGAGGTGCCAAAAAGCCTTCCGCCAGTAAAGGTCATTTAAAATGTTACAGAGAATACACGCAATGTACTTCATTGAGACTTTATAGTAACCTTCACGGTTTGCTTGGAAATGTGCTTTCTGTAAGGCTAGTGATGTTAATACTGTAGATGACCTTTTTAATGATGGTTGTCCCAGAGGTGAAGTGGTCCTTTAAGGAAAGGAGGAGTGTGCCCCTAATGAATGCCTAATTCGTTTGTTATGAACTTACAGAATGGTTATTATTTTGGCTTTTTGATTTTTGTATTGATAGTACGGTATAGGAAACAGGGAGAGAGAGATGGGGAGATGGTTATTTTTGACAGTTTCGTTTGTCTACACGTAAGTATAAATTGGGTTTAATGTATACAGTGTATCTTGAAGAAAATGGAATACGCTGATAACATTAAAATGTATTTAATATCGTGTTGTGGGCAGCTGGAACTTTGCAATGGATTAATGCAAACTGACCATTTCTTATCCCGAATGTATATAGACCCACCTCCGTCTTTTAAGACTCTGTGGGCGAATCGTGGCGACCCATAATAATCTGTTTTTTTTTCTCAAAGTTTTGTGAAAACTCTCTGAATCTTGGCAGTGTGGCAGTAGATGATGTTTGAACTATGAGACCTTTAAAATTTTTAAGCAACTTAAAAACTGTCTGGAATGCTCACAAAAGCCTGAGTAGACGTTAAAATGACCCCAAACATGTTTGAAAGTGAAACATCCCTTTGACTGTTACCAGAGTTACAGAACCCGTATAAGGGATCCATTTGGACCCATGATGGTCCCCGGACCAGACATTGAGAACCAGTGCCTTAGATCGTTTA
>NC_137812.1:29802202-29864702 GCF_963921795.1 Nannobrachium achirus | reverse complement strand
GTGTTAATTACATTCAAGAGTTGTCTTGGCTGAACTGCTGAAGAGAAAGGAAGTGAGTTGAAAACACAGTAGGTCTGAATGTCATACAATCACTGTTCAGGACGCAACTGATGGAAGGGGGGTGTTACGTGACGTTTTGTTTCCCCAATTCATTCGTTTTCCGTGTCCTGAGGAGACGGGGTGGATGCAAGGGTGGATCAAAATGAAAGAGGGGTATTCTGTCTCTTTTTAATAAACAGGGAGAGAGAGAGGGGGGGGGGGGGGGGCAGAGAGGAAATAGAAAAATGGAAGAGTGTGTGAATCAAGAAAGGATGAAGACAGTAAGGAGGGAAGGATGGAAAGAAGGAAAGAAGGAAATGAGGTGAAAGAAGGTTACTTAACTTTTTACTTGATTAGTAATATATTTGGACAGGACACCACATATTAATCTGCGTATTAATCTGCATATTAATCACATAGACCACATGGGACTGAAGGCTTTATCAGAGTCCAAGGTGAAGAGCTATCACCTAAAGTTTTAGGTGATAAGCTATCACCTAAAAATGTGATGGCCATCATAGTCACAGACTCACGGTGAAGTCCTATCACCACGCCTCTGTGCCTCTAAAACCAGGGGGCACACGAACGGAGTGATGGGGAGATGTCTGAAAGTAAAAACAGAGGAGAGATGTCTTGGACCGCGGGGATGGCTCTTCACCGCAGCTAAAGACGTAATGTTGTAGTTTTCTGACTTTAAAAGACTACACCGCGGTGATAGCTTATCACTGCAGACTGTACTATGATGCCCCCTTGACACAATATGTCCATATGGGCATTCCCAGATATGGGCTTAATATTGATGGCATCAGGGATCTCCATATATGGGCATAAAAGGGATTTATTATTGTGGTTGCCCTGACAGGGCGTCATCTGGGAATGCCCATACTGTATGGACTTAATATTGATGTTTTCGGTCTGGGTAGGCCCAGTTAGGGCCAGGCTTTAAATAACTTTCGCGTCCGTTGAGAACGCTGAGCTGGTCGAGTCATCATTGTGATGTCAGAACAGGTCAGTGCAAATGAATTCTGTCTTGGCCATTAATTTGCAACATCTCTCTTTCTCCCTCTCCATCTCCCTCTCTCTCTCTCTTAACTGTTTAATTTCCTTCCAGAAGCTTGTGGGCAGTGATGGGTCGGTCCAGGCTGGGTTGTGGGTTTGCCCACATAGATGTCTCAGTTTGCAGGGAAGGCTGAGAGCAGTGAGCAGGGCCATAGGGTTCACATAGTTATCATCAGAGCCACCTAGTGGCCAGATGAGAACATGGGATACACTACACAGGAGTTCCTACACATGATACATACCTAGTCCATAACTGAGGATACACACACTCAAACAACAGAAGTCATAGCCTGTGACTTCGAACAGCTTAAATTTGGGAAAAGTTACGAATCAGCTTTGCTTTACATTATGCCAATGGTCAATGCCCATGTGCAATTTCAGATTGATTTGTCAACCCACTGAGGGTACAGGAGTTTGTATTCATTTCATAGAAGTATTATAGTTGGTTAGTGGGATATTAGGGTAGTAGCATTAGGATTACAGTTAAAAGACCTACTGTCAATGTTCCTCCATACCGAATTATGGAGACACTGTTAGATTCTGAATCTAATTCAAGGTGACTGGACAGCGCATGACAAACGTGTGCCGTTTTAAACTGAAATAACACGACTAAAATATGTATCTGAAAATAAATGTGACTATCCCTACTAAACTAACATGTAATATGACTATAGAGAGGTCAACACTGAGGAAGACCATTAGGTCGAAACGCGTCCGTTGTATTCTGTCCAGAAGAGGTAAATAAATGTGAAAAATATATTCCTTGTGTGCTGGCTACTCCTTCATTGTTTCATGTAATATGACTATGCCTATCAAACTAGAAATGTAATATAACTATCTATATCAAACTAGAGAGATGTGACATGACTATCCTTGTATTATTAGTGTGAGAAGCTCAGTAAGAGATGGCTTGGATGTTAGAGGGCCTCAATCCAGACAGCTGCGCTTGCAACTCACTAAACTCCAAATGATACAGCAACATTTGCTAATTTATTAAATTGCATCCTTTCTTCTGCTATCCCATGACTAAGCAACAGCGTATAATACGGATTGGTTCTAAATCAAAGACAATCACTTCCTACAAGTGCTGAGTCCAACCAACAAATATAGAGCGGGTGCCAACTAAAATGATGCTTTTCCTCCTTGCCTACCACCTTAATGACTGGGCTACAACATTAGGCTTACTTCCAAACCCAGTGCTTGCACTTTTAGAGCCTGTCATTTGCCCCAATCAAGCATACAATTTTTTTTTTAAAGGAAATCAATAGTACATTAACCAGCATTAGTGCTGCATGCTACTCTCACATAAAACCCTAATGAACACATCGTTGTGGCTTTGCTTAATACAGAATATACCATGCTAGTATTGCATTTTTTTACAGGCGACCGTAGCTTAGTGGGTTGGGACACCACCTGGTAATCAGACTGCTTTCCTCCCCGTCCCACTCAGTATACAGTATGTGTCAAAGTGTTCCTGAGCACTTACAGTAAGTGACCATCTGAGCAGCAATCAGCTGGTTGAAGCTGAAAAAGGAATTTCCCCTGTGGGATTAACAAACGTCCATCTTCCTTTGTTTAAACCAATACAGTCCAACACATACACTCGAATAAAGCAACAATGTCTCACAGATATCTTAAACTAAACAATTAGAATGGAACAGCCACACATTATTTGTGATACAGAGGTTTTGGAGGTACAACAGAGAACAGCTGGTTGGTCTCACCTCTTGTCAGAGGCCATGAAGTGGTCGTGCTCTGCTGACATCTTACAGGACAGAGCCTGCTGGCTGTGGTCTGACTGACAGCCTGTCACCACCATGTTATAACCTGAGAGAGAGAGAGAGAGAGAGAGAGAGAGAGAGAGAGAGAGAGAGACATACTGTAGGGACTTATACAGAAACATACAGAGAAGGAACTTTCAGTTCACAATTTTAATGATATAAATAAATACATAATGTAACACAGTGAATACCGAGAGGCTCTCACTCACACCCTCTCCTGCACACACAAATGTCACATCAGGTTCTGTGTATAAGGTTCTATGTATAATGACACAAATAAGCAGACACAGACAGACAGACAGACAGACAGACAGACAGATGTGAGTTAGACCGATACTAGGTGTGTTTACCTGCTATCTTAGTTACACTGTGGCACATTTACTTGTTTTTCTTATTTACTTGACCGCTTAAGCCTCTATCAGAGTCGGTACCGCAGTGAAGAGCTATCCACCGCGGTGTAGTCTTTTTGAGTCATAAAACTACAACGTTACGTCATTCCTCGCGGTGAAGAGCTTTCCACCGCGAGTCCCGACACATCTCTCTGTCTTTACTTTCAGACAGATAGGCTCTTCACCCCGTTCGCTGATTGGTCGATCTAGACCAGTCAGTCATGATGAATAGGACTCTGGAAAGTTAACTTTGGTCCATTATTTCTCCCTAATATCAATTGGTATAGTGTTTTATATCATTTTTATAGCATAAACAAACTTAACAAAGTTGCAGGACCCAGGCTCAGGAGCCAGGCACACACCCGTGTGGCACACACCTGCCAGCACTTGGAGCTCAAAACGAGAGTGAATGCCCTCAGAACAATATTACAGGGGATTTTTGCATATTTCGGGGTGCTACCCACACACCTCGTTTTAAAGATAACTAATCAACTATAAAAATGATATAGAACACAATACCGATCGGTATTATTAAAGGGGAGAAATAATCGTCTGAAGTTAACTTTCAGAACTTTTTGTATCCAGTTTTATATCAGTTTTATCTCCAATCTTGCTCTTTATAAACTGCTCTGGCTAAGAGCTGCCAGTTAAATTCTTGAATTGTAAATTGAGATGCTGTGTCAGATCTGGTAGTTTAAAAATTACCACATAAATATGCGAGACTTGTCTGACCAATGAGTATCAAACAGGATGGCCGGCCTACCTCTGGATGAGACGGCAGTGCGTCTGTAGGGAAATAAAGCAGACAGGAGGAGTCAGGTAGATAGAACTAGACAAGGTTAGGTTATGGATTTGATTACATTCTGTATATATGCAACTGCATGTTTACTTTTTAAACATCCTTCAGCACTCTGACAGTGAACAGAGACAGTATAGTAGAGGATAAAAAGCTCACACACACACACACACACACACACACACACACACACACACACACACACACACACCTATACTGGTAGATGTGGTTTAGCAGGACCCTTTAGCTCAAACCTGCGGTTTACAACATTAGCAGGACACCACTTTCCACTTGCTTTACTAATATGTGGAGCATGTCAAAAAATCTATTTTGAGCCATAGAACACATATTTCACTTCAAAAGTTGAATAAACTCAACACAACTCAAGTTTTAACAATCTGACAAAATCCTACATTAGGAGGACATTAGATAATTAGGTTCTAAGCTCCGCCCATGTGAATTAACAGGACTAACTACATTAACAGGACAGCTGCAATTAAACACATGAAAATATGTCACTGCAGGGTATTTAAGGGTCAAATGTGATTAAATGTGACATAGCTAAACACAAACAAGGCATTCTATTGATGTTTTTAAATCTCTTCCTAAGACACATTTGTTTTTTCGCTGGCTTTTAATGTTCCTTAATTTTCCTGCGCAAATCGCTACACAGTATGTCTACACTCATGTCATCAACATGGATCTGTCCCATATAGCGCCCCCATCAGGCCGATTTTTTCAAACACATTTTTGGACACTGCTCCTACAAATTTTGCCCTAAAATCACGAAAATCGGTACACCCCACATTCTCTGAGCCAACCAAAACTATACATTGTCCACACAACTAGGAACCAATGCCAGTTACATCCGTCTTTGTGTATACATGTGACCTGACGGTCGATTATCTCCCGATTAGGGAGTCTTACTGGTAGGCCTGTTTGTCATTTATGCACCATGTACAGCACTTCGGTCAATGTCTCTTGCCTACAGTGGTGTGTTACTGTTTCAACACCTGACTTGCCCTCAGGATCAACCATACAAGTGGAATATAAGCCAGTAAACATGCAGGACTGGAATGACATCGATACAAAGCTCACTAACTAAGTGTTGTTGGTGCCACTGAGATGGTAAACTACAATTCAATGCAATATGACTACTGTGTGTGACTTAGCAGGCCTGAGAACAGGCTGAGAGATGTGATTTCAACATCTTCAATGTTGAGCTACTGTTAATAAAGTTCTGCAGTGAACAAACTAGCATTTTCATCCATCTTGGTCGAAGGGGGACATTGAAAATGTCATGACTGAGGGGTCAATAGACTTAAGCTTTGTGAAGTTAACTTTACAGCTCGTCTGTTATTCTTGACTTCTTTAGAGATTTTCATAAGAGATTTACTGGAAGGGTTATAAGACCAAAAACTATAGCTGAAAAACACACCAATCATGAACAAGGTTCAACATTTATTTTTTGTAGGACACAGGAATGTAGCCCTGCCCCGCTGTAATCAGACAAAATTCGGGGAAGACCGCCAAAGCACCTCAGACCGTAGGGATGGGACAATATACGATATTATCGTTTATCGTGATAAAAAACACTCACAATAATCATATTGTGGAGATTTAATTTATCGTGATATCATCCTCTGTCATACACTGGGATCAATTCACCTTTTATTTGCCGAGCTGCATATCCAGTACTATTTAAACCCTCTATAATTGGTAAAAGGTACATAATATATGTACTTGATACAGTAGTTTTTCACTCTCTACCAAATCTCTTTGCCAAAAAATAGACGATCTACAAGCTCACAATGCTTCGTGCTGCGAGCTTGTAGATCTGCATGATTACTGCATGATTGATCTGTCGCAAAGCCCTCTCCCTAACTGTGAGGATTGGACGACAGCGTAGCAAAACACTTCCACCCAAAGTTGGCTCCCATAACCCGCTAAAAAGCCCGTACCTTGGCCCCCCATCGACCGGGAGAGACGGGGCCAGCACCCAGGGGGTACCCAGGGGCCCAGCCACCGCCAGGGCTCCCCACGGACCCCCTGGGAAAAAAATATGGGAAAATAGTCAAAAGTAGCCGATCATAAATGTGACCCGATTAGGGAGTCTTACTGGTATATAGGCAAATTAATATCAAAAACATTTATATTACATTATTACGGCCATGGTGAAACGTTGCTGCTGGGGGACCTGCTACAGTGATTATAGCTACCCAGAACATTTGAAGGGAGCATTTTTCAAATCATTTTCCGAAACCAAAATCTGCCTTAGACTGCAGCCTGTCGATTGTAGGTATAAATTATCGATACATTTGTTGTTTTTGGGTCAGTTTTAAGTGCACTGCAATTAAGCAATGACATTGTTTTTTCCAGCGGGTAAATGCACAGGAAGAAAAATTAAGTGAATCTTTAAAATATAGCAGATCCACAAGTCTAGGTATGCAGGTCGCCGGTTCGATTCCCGATCCGGACGACCTTTGCCACATGTCATTCCCCATCTCTCTCCCCATTTCCTGTCTGTCTACTATCCTAACAAATAAAGGCATAAAAAGCCCAAAAAACTAATCTTAAAAAAAAAGAAAGTCAGGTCTGAGATTTATCACCCAGCCCTACTTTAATGTTGAGTTACATGTTGTATGACATCATTTTTGTAGCTGCAAGGAATAATTATGGCAATTATAATTTGATAATTGATTTGCAGTATCTCATAAGCTACAGTGCGTTACTGCATCCCCATTATTCAGTTGCCTGCAAATGTATAAATAGGCTACTTTTTCCAGAATTATGTTTAATACCAGCGTTAGTCCAGAAACCCCCACATTTACATAAATCAAAACATCTATTTTCAATAAAGTAGTAAATGAGGATCTCCCTCAATTGATCTTTTCGAGAAATTAAATAAAGGTTGAATGAATGCAAATCTTTTGTATTGCTAAATGCTCATGATGTCCCCGAACATGCCATGACAAGGCAAATGTTTTCTTTGGATATTAATGTTATCACCACCGGCACCACCAAGATGGTTACTTTGTCAACTATCATTATTCTGATATTGCTACCATGCTGTTATGTAAAAATGTTCATATTCTGTTCACACAGTGGTTCTCAAAGTGAATTCCAGGTTGGAATCCACTTTGAGAACCACTGTTCAGGCCCAGGGACTCTGACACTGTTGTTTTTGACAACAAATTTTGATTTAGTTTTGAATAAAATGTCATTTAATTTTAGTCATAATTTAGTGACCTGAAGAGTTTTAGTTTTAGTCTAATTTTAGTCGACTAAATATCATACATTTTTAGGCGACTAAATCTACAGTTCATTTAGTCAACTAAAATGTATTTTGGCAGGCCTTGATGGCATCGTAATGAGTGATTTTACACTTGGTTGTGTGCTGAAAATAGCAGATCTACAAGCTCACAACGCGTTGCGCGACACGTTGTGAGCTTGTAGATCTGCTATTTTCAGCACGCAACACTTGAGAACAACCAAACATAAAATGACTCTCTACTCCACTAGTCCCTCCCTAACGTTTTAGTCTAGTTTTGATTTTGTTGACGAAATTGTCAATATAATTAGTCTTAGTTTTAGTCATCACAGCTTAGTTTTTATTTAGTTTTTGTCAGTGAAAGAAATGCAATCGACAAATACTTTTCGTCATAGTTTTAGTCAACAACATCTACACTGCTCTGACAGTACAAATGGAACCAAATGAACACTAAGTCTCATGATGCAAGGTTAAATTATCATTATCTGTCTGTCTGTCTGTCTGTCTGTCTGTCTGTCTGTCTGTCTGTCTGTCTGTCTGTCTGTCTGTCTGTCTGTCTGTCTGTCTGCCTGCCTGCCTGTTTGTCTGCCGATTGTTAACCAATTTGAGTTAAGCTCTCCTCCACTCTTTTCAAAGATTTCACCTTGTGCAGGGAAACCCTTTCACTCATTCTTTCCACTGTAGCCCACTTGCTGATTACTAGCTTGCAATGCAATCAGCCACTGATCAAATTCACCTGTGCTGCCTGCCCATCCCCCATCTCCCTCACTGCACTCACTCAAAACTGTGTGAGTGAGAAGCTGCCCCTCCCCCCACAGTCAGTTGGTTTGTTTGTATGCAGTCTGTACAAGGCAAGGCTTTAAATACTGTGAATATGTGTGAAAGTAAATCCTACGTGTTACTTTATGCTTAGGGTAGTCTTACTAGTGACTATATACAAATGGAACCAAATGGAACTCATAATCTGTGTAATCTATGCACATGGCTTATTTTGTCATCATGACATCACTGAGATGCCATAGACTCCTACCTACCCACTGTCTGACGTGACCTACCACTGCCGGATGCACCCACGCACACGCGCACACACGCACCTCATCCCGGATTGTATAACAGATTTCTTAAGCCCGGTTCACAATGCAACATGCTAGCCCAGATGATCCTTTTGCCATCCTATAACCTAAAAGCCTAACATGGGTTGTGACAGCACTGAGAGTAGAGACGTGCTACAGCCAATCAGAGAACAGGACAGGTGGCTTGTTTGATTTAATTCACACATTATTTTCTTTTATATAATTAAAAGACTGTTTGTCTGTCTGGATCAATCCAGTGATATAACTTTAATAATTCTCGTGGGCGAATCCAGGTGTGACAGAACACTCTCAATGGAGCTATTGTAGTCCAGCCTGAGGATGCAGTAGCCTAGACTCCGAACCTCTTCAGGCGATAAAAGCAATATAGTTGCAAATTCTTTATCCTCACGTGCGTTGTGTCCCACTTGAGCTCCTCTTTATTGTGTACTTCAAGGAACTTGTGTACTTCAAGGAACTTTAAATCCCTGCTCCCTCAAGCAAGGAGATGAGGATTAGATTTGAGTCTGGAGGAATCAAGCAGGTTAGACTGATTGTAGTCCGAGCATTTCAGGCAAAAAAGTGCGCGATTCCATCAAAATACTGCACAAACTGGCCGGACTATAGTAACATTGTGTCACATATGAGGAAATGGCATATTCGGGACAACCTTGGTAGTAGGCTAATAAGGCTATGCTTTATTCAAGCCAAACGAGACACTCTATTTGGTGCTTTATGATCCCACAGGGAATGCTACAATTTGTCAATCAGTGTCATCACCGATAAACAAACTTTTACTGCACTGTTTTTACAGTACAGTAAAAGTACAGACAGTACAGTACAGACAGTACAGTTCAGTGATAAAAGGTCAAGGTCACAAGCTTATTTAGAATAATTTGACCTTAGAATTGTAGTAAGCTACTTTGGTGTCATATACTGTATCTGAAGGCTAGTGAAGTCACTGATCTACAAGATGTACACACAATTCGTAACACAAGAATTTTGCCTATACTGTGTAATACTGTGTAGAGGAATAATTCTAGAATCAGTATCGGGATTTAAAGGGATATTCCATTTAAAAAAAACTCTGCCTTGCATGGGTCTGCCTCCCCAGGCTCAGGGCCTCTCCCCACACACACCCATTGTAACTTCAAACTCCATTATATTTTTTTCTGGTGACTCATACTACCCTCCTAATACATGAGCAGGCCATGTTTTTTTTCGATACAATTTTTCATTTATTTGTAATAATTTTAATTTTTCAAATTTTCCCAAAGAATTATTAAAAATAAATGAAAAGGGTTATTGAGAAAACACGGCCTGCTCACGTATTAGGAGGGTAGTATGAGTCACCAGAAAAAAATAGTGTGTGTTTTTAATGAAGTTTGAAGTTACAATGGGTGTGTATGTGGAGAGGCCCTGAGCCTGGGGGGAAAGATAACATTTACATCAAATATATAAATATTAAAAACTGTTCAGGGTGTTCATAAAAGCCTGATTAGATGATAAAGTGACCAAAATGATCTGTAGGCTTGAACTTAATTAGCATTTTTACCCAAGGGTAAAAATGGTGCCTGGGTGCCTGCCTACTCCTGTATGTCGGAGTTAACTTAAACTCATATGTACTGTACATGATGTCATGGTCATGATGTGGTCATGTGATACTGTATATAGGAGCTACGCTGATCAGCATACATGACTGTGCAGAGCTGCTACCAGTGGTGCTTTGGGGTTTTCTTTTCAGGGCGGACGGTCATTTATTGACGTCACATGCACGAGCGCCTTTAGATGTGTGCGTGCTAACTAAAAGTTTGCTTTGAACAAATCTCATCTATCACAGTAATGGAGCCAGGTAGCCTGAGACACGCACAATGCACATACAGTCACCGCTGGAAACCTACAGTAGGTGTTAAAGTAGCCTATCCATATGAATAGGGGGGTATGTGCAAGCCCACCACTCACTGCCTGCCTGGTAAACCTGTTATGCGAATAGCCATTTGATTACCATGGTCATCACTTGTATAGCTACACATTTTTAAAGTGACAGTTTAAGTACTTTCTAATACCTCTAGAGTGACAGTTTAAATTAAACATTGGCCAAATTGACAAATATTATGCAGAAATTGTGAAAATAGCCAATCTACATCCTCGTGAGCATGTAGATCTGCTATTATTATTAATTTAGGGGGTTGTGTCCTGAAAAGGTTGAGAACCACTGCATTAATCCATTTAGGCCTGGGGCCGATTCTAAAAATGCCTTTTAAATCCGGCCAAGATTTTCATTAAGAAAACAAATGCAATTCATTAATAAAAAATAGAAACATGTAAGAACCACAAAATGTACAGTCAATTGGATGAGTGGTTTGTAAAATATGCATAGCCTCCTTGGAGTGAGCTAAAATGTTGGCAAACTTGGAAAATGGACATTAATATAAACGTGATTTTTTGGGACGTTTTGATTAATTATTACACAAAATAACAATACAACAATTGCAATATCTGGTTAAATTTGTATAATTAAGAAACATTGTCTGTATGTTATGCAAATCATGTTGCAGGCCCATGGTGTGGCAAACCACCAACATGGTAGACCCCTGAACAGTGTTTATGCCAAGTTTAGTGTGGATTGGAGCAACGGTGTGCCTGTGGCAGCCAGGGGCCCCTGGGAGCCACATTGGGCCCCTTGTGTTGCTATTATAATGGCCGACCCCTGAACGGTGTTTGTTCAATCAAGTTTAGTGTGGATCGGAGCAATGGTATGCCTGTGGCAGCCAGGGGCCCCTGGGGGCCACATTGGGCCCCTTGTGTTGCTATTATAATGGCCGACCCCTGAACGGTGTTTGTGCAATCAAGTTTAGTGCGGATCGGAGCAACGGTGTGCCTGTGTCAGCCAGGGGCACCCGGGGGCCACATTGGGCCCCTTGTGTTGCTATTATAATGGTAGACCCCTGAACGGTGTTTGTGCCAAGTTTAGTGTGGATCGGAGCAACGGTATGCCTGTGGCAGCCAGGGGCCCCTGGGGGCCACGTGGGGCCTGTGGTGTTGCTATTATAATGGCAGACCCCCAGAACGGTGTTTGTACAATCAAGTTTAGTGTGGATCAGAGCAACGGTGTGCCTGTGGCAGCCAGGGGCCCCTGGGGGCCACATGGGGCCCTTGGTGTTGCTATTATAATGGCAGACCCCTGAACGGTGTGTGTGCCAAGTTTAGTGTGGATCGGAGCAACGGTGTGCTTATGGCAGCCAGGGGCCCCTGGGGGCCACATGGGGCCTGTGGTGTTGCTATTATAATGGCAGACCCCTGAAGAGTGTTTATGACTAACGTTATTCACCCAAAATGCTATGTCATTGAAATGTTCATAAAAACATGTATGTGCATTAACAGGACTCTGACACCCAGCCAATCAGGTGCTTCAAAACATACACTGTGTGTGAATATTCATGAGCTTGTGTATGAACATGCAGTAGCATTACACAACCTATGGGGGCGCTGTTCAGACACAAAAAAGTCGGGTGTATGTGTATTAACAGGACATCAAAAAAAAAGGTGGATTTGGGCTCTCTAGACCAATAGAAACACTTCTGCTATTTCAGAATTGTCCATGAATTAGCAGGACACCAGTCCTGTCCTGCTAATCCAAAATGTCCTGTTAGTGTGGTGTGTATTCAGGCCAATTGTCCCGTTAAACCACATTTACCAACACACACACACACACACACACACACACACACACACACACACACACACACACACACACACACACACACACACACACAATATAGTTGGAAATAGAACAAATTTAATCTGACATAAGTGAGATTCCCTGGTGTGAGCAAAAGACGAGTCTTCACAGACAGAAGTTGCTGGCATACACAAACACAACATGGTCACTGTGATACAACTGTGAACGGATGAGTCAATCGTTCCCTGGCAGATATATGAATGGACCAAATAAGTCATTGCCAAATTGAGTTCAACACAGTCACTCACACACACACACACGCACGCACGCACGCACGCACGCACGCAAGCATCCTACAACACTCTGGCCAACGCTCCGAGCTCCATGGACCAGTAGTTCCCAAACAATATCCCCTGCACCCACAAAAAATATCAATTGTCTAGTTGCGTCAGCAAAGCGTGCATGTACTGTGTTCCGTGCTGTCTGTATCGGTTGTCTTTTTCCAGCTGTCTGTATCCGGCCGACAGTATAAAGGCAGGGCCTTTTCCAAGCAGCGTTCTCGGTGACGTCACCACCACCACCAACAAGTGCAACCTGATATAAATAACAAGGAGCAAGTTGGCACCTCAAAAAAAATAAAAAAAAATAAAGAGCAAGTTGGCACCTCGACAGAGCGCCAACTTGCCCATAATGCCCACCCACATACAGGCATATTCTGAGTCTGACTGATGATACATTTTGTATATGTAGCCTATCGTTTACGACGGCATCATACTGTCCACACATACAATATTTGCCTCTGAGATGTGGAGTAAAGTATTATGATTAAAGTATCAACGAAATAAAGTCAAACTGTACTCAAGTAGAGTACTTAGTTACTTCTCAGTTCCCACCACTACTAACTTGCCATTTTCCGTGTATTATTCAGACTCTACCTCACCCAAGCACTCCTTGTTTTGATAGATGCTACTTATACTGTAATGGGGGACTAACATTAACAAGGACAGAGACAGAGTAATGAATCTCAGACCAAGACAGGAGGAGACAAGGGAGTAGGTAGTCTACTACTGACCCCTAGTGACAACACTGTGAAACAACAGCCTGGCAGCACTAATAAAGGCTGAGACTAATGCCACCACCCTGCTTCCCTTCTCCTACTCAGTATGCTGATTGGCTCCAAATTGACTGAGTATGGGTGATGGCCAAGTGGCGATTTACTTTTTGAATCTGACCTCTGACCTGAGGTCTGACTACAGCCGCCAATCAGGCAGAGTGTGCTTGGAACTGCAGACTGCTGCTGTTTTCAGCTGACTGTGGGCTTGGTTCTATTTTAAACTTCAGGATTTAGGTATATTTTTCTCCTCAGACTTGTATGAAAATATCATAAATATTTGACAGAAGGTATCACTATCAAGTCATTGTATCTGATCAACAATGATAGTGATATTGAAGATATCTCTCCATTACCTCACATCATGGCAATTGGCACCCAAACCAAAGCCTCGACCAAAGTGTAATTTTTGGTCCATGGTGAGGCTTTTAGGAGGGCCATTCGGGCTGCAAACGGTGGGTTTGTGGGCCGCGGTGGTGCTGCGGACTTCGCCTGCATCTAACTAGTTATGATATTTATCTGGCCTAGAATATCACCTGATTTCAACCAACATAAATCCTGTCAAACAAACAAAGTCCATGACCCCATAGGTGTCAGGCATATTCGCCTATAACTTATTCGCCTTAACGCATTTGGTCCTTTCGCCTGGCACTTTCGCCGTGGAGGAGAGTGTTTTCACCCACCAGAGCATATGAGCGGAGCGGGCCGTTTTTGACGTGAGCGTGAGCGAGCGACTTTTCAAATGGGTCTGAGCGGCTTTGGAGCGAGGATTTTCCTCCGCTCCGTTCCTCCGCTCCAAGCCGACCCTGTTGGGACCGCGCGCCGCACGTTTCCAACAAAACAGTGCCGTGCGCAGTCCATGGTAGTGCAGCTGCAGCCATGTCGCAGGAGCGAGAAAGCACCGCGGAGAGGAGAACCTCTATCAAGATTTCACTCAATTCAAATGTATCTATATCATCCATACAAGTGGCTATGTTTATAATAAATAGCCTACCGTGTGTCAGTTAAGTTATAGGCCTATTACGAGCCAGTCAAAGGATACGATTTGAAATGCAAGTGAGACTGATGGAAAAAAAAACACACGCAACAAGTCGCCTCCTTCTCGAATGTGGTGATTAACAGGGGCGGATCTAGCCCTGAGCAGCAGGGGGTGCTGCAGGGAGCTTTTCCCGCGGGCCCGCAGCCGCTCCACGTGCACGCGCGCAGCACGTGCAGGAAATCTGCGCGCGTCAGCACGCGCGCTCGACCGCAGTTTTATTAATTTATTTTTTACGTTTTGCAGTCATTTTGCCCTATTCACCAGCAGTCTCCCAGTCCCCACCCACCACTTAGGTTAAGCAAAACAACTGATGATTTAAGTAACATTTGTCTCATAGGCAAGCTGCAGCAGCAGTCAAGTGTACTCACCATCCAGAAGAACAAAACTGGTTGACAACAATCAACAGCAGAGCAGCATATTTTATCCTGTTTATCCATTTGTCCCAGTTTTTGGAAAAAGATTGATGAAAAGCCCCTCTCTATTATATGCAACTTTGGGAAAGTGGTAAAGGCTTTGGTGGTGATCTTGTACAGTTTCCATAACATCTCCTCATAAAGAACTTCAATTGAGTGTATAATGTTTCTTTTATATGGGTTGTTAGTTGTCCTGCGTGCCTTAATGTCATAATTCCCATCGGCCATGCTAACAGTGCGCATTGCTGAAATGGACTGCTGTCTTCTCTCTCCCCCCAGCGCCCCTGTTCGCAAATTAATGTGTAGGCTAAACTGTTCCTATAATACAAATTGTTTTGGCTGTCCATTCATCATGTATAACTTAAACTGCGCGCTCGTAATGCAAACCAATGCAGCTTGACAACATAACAAACCGACAACTAGGGCCAACCCAGCAACAACTATCGTTTCCTGTCTTACTTTCACAATAAAGTGTCTCCCGTTTATCTCCCAATGCAGCTTATTTCACGCAGGTTATTATTAACAGGAAAAAGTGTAGCTTAACCCGTGTGTTTTTGTGCAACCAAACGTGCATGGGAGAGAGAGTGATGAGGGTGAGAGAGAGAGAGAGAGAGAGAGAGAGAGAGAGAGAGAGAGAGAGACATTGAGAAACAGAGAGAGAGAGAAGTGCCGTTGTTTAGGAGTAGTACTGCGCTTGGGTATCACACTTTTCTCCGTCTGAACGTCTCTCTCCCGATTTTGCTAGCCCCGAAAACTACTGGTGCTAGTCCAGAAAATAGTGGTGCTTAAGTCCCCAAAGCCTCCGCCTAAATCCGCCCCTGGTGATTAATCAATAAATAACCAACTGGATATTGCCTGCCTCCATCAAACGCTCAACAGCAGGCATTTGTGTTGGGAACACTTGTGACAAAGCAAAGGAGAAAGTTTTTTCGGACATGGTAGCAAAACACTTTTTTTATTTTGGCTGCTGAGCGGAGCGTGGAGCGGAGCGTGGAGCGGGCGCGTAGCGACAAATGCGCAAATCAAGGTGAGCGGCGGAGCGGCGTGGAGCGGAGCGGCCCGGTGGCCGACCAGAGCGGGGAGCGAGCGGGACAAGAGCCCTCTGGAGCGCGGAGCGGCTTTTGTTCCCGTTCCACCCACCCTGTCTGGCCAATTCGCTGCCGTTGAAGAGCCATTTCGCCATGTAGGCAAAAAAAACATAGGCGAAAACGCTGGTGACCTCCCCATATGGACTGTGATCTGGCCCCATTCGAGACGTCACTGATTGGTCCAGGTCCTGACCGTGCTTGCTGGGTTGCATAAACACATTGCAAACTAATGAAACTGGAACTGTATCTCTGAAATGAATTTGTCCAAAACAAGTCAAATTGATCAAGAGAGGGTTAACAATATGGTTTAGCTCTGTTAATTAGCCTGGACAATTTTAATAGGACGTTTATGCTTATGCAAATATAGTGGAAGCTGTGGTGGGCTGGATCATGATGGCTGTTCTAACTATGGGGGCTACACAAACAAATTATTTAAACGTGTGTTGTGTGCCTTGCAAGCTGACCATCTAAGCTTCTGGACCAAACATTTATTTGTATTCAAAAGTCTTAAGACAATGAGGACGAGGAGTAAGCCTAATAATAAAATAATAAGTCAGGAATTAAAAACAGGAAGTTTGGTCACAGTTGTGCACCAGTGTAATTGATCAAGAGGATAAAATGTATTTTGGCTGAATCTCCACTAGGTTGCAGTGCAGCACTAGCAAGGAAATCAATTCAGACTGTATGGGGCCATATCTAACTTTGTGCAGCCTGTACATGAATGCATGCACACTAAACTGTGTTTCCCTGTATGGAGGCGTATGGTTGGATGTATGAAATATCACATCTGTTTTTGGTCATAGGCCACATCTACTCCTTTTAACACCCAAGTGGTCTGAAAACTCCTACGATTTCCAAATGAATTCATTGAAATGGTAGCAAATCATAAATATTATTATTTGATGGAGTAGTAGGGATATATCAAAGAGAAATAAAAGGGAGTGGCAGAATGGATAATATATTAACTTCACAAACGCTATTATGTAGTGTTGCTCTGAACCAAGACATTTGCAACACTTTGAGGTGAAAATAAAAAGTAGAGCCTACAGCCCACTACTGTATCAGACACATGTATACTCGCGCTTGCACGCACGCACACACACACACACACACACACACACATCAGAGAGTCTGCCTCGACATGTTTATTATAACACCACCATGTCAAGACTGGGCAATATACTGTATACAGTAATGTACGTTTTCTGGAATTTGGAATATCAAAATATTGTCATATGGCATTAAGTATCGTCTTTTCCTGTATGTCAACTTGTCAGGTCCTTATAAGCTAATAATGATAATGATAATATACTGTATCAGTAATAGAGGTGCCACGGTTCAGTCAGTCCACGGTTCAGTTTGTATCTCGGTTTTTGGCTCACGGTTTCGGTACAGTAAAAATTGAAAATGAAAAAATAAAGAATCCAAAATGTTCAGTTAATTTTAAAGATGGGGTGCAATCATTTGTTTCCCACCTAAAACATGATAATCAGTCATTAGGATTATACTAGGAGGAAGATTTTCTCAAAAAAAAAGTGTACAGAAAGAGTTAAAATTATGTTTTTATGTGGCCACAACCAAATAAATAAATAAAGAAATTCGGTTCATTTTGTATGGGCTGTTCGGTTCGGTACAGGGCCATTCGGTTCGGTATACCGGTTCGGTTCAGTATTGTGGCACCCCTAATCAGTAGTGTATCGGTATCAAAGTAAAACAATTACTTCCACCTCTTTCAGGCTAATGTAAATGTCCGTAATGCTTGACAGCTATTTTTATGGCATCTCAGTATCGCCCTGAACCATAATATGGTGAATAATATTTACAAAGGAGTACATATAGCCTGTCATCAATGAACTTCCACTTCTCATTGGCCTCGTAGTTACTGTAGTTGCTGTTGGAGACGGGACCGTATGTTCCCCAGTTAGTTCCCCACTTACCACCTAAACCTAACCTTAACCTCAGTAAAACTAACACTGGTGAATGCTAACCTGGTGAAATGCTAACCTTCCAACGCTGGTGAATGCTAACCTGGTGAATGTGTTAACCTGTGGGGAACATAGAACCTGGGGAACATAGGGAGTACCCCTTGGAGACGATGATGCCGCCCTGTCCGACTCGAAGGCCAGCTTGACAATGAAGCGGTGGGATGTTGTCCTTCTCAAGACTTCTGGTCTTCGAAGGGAGGAACGTACAGTAGATGGAGAAACATTTTGGTCATAAGGGTGTGTGTGTGTGTGCGCGCGCGTGCGTGTGTGTGTGTGTGTGTGCATACTAGAGCCTATCATCAATTAACTTCCACTACTCATTGGCCACGTAGCATGCTCTCCAAAACAGACTCCTTTTTGGAGTGGTCAGGATTAGAGGTGAAAGAATCCAAATGTGCAGTACTCTATGAAAGGCGGAGTGGGGGAAACCACTGATAAAACACTCTAAAACAGATTCAATATAACAATATTTGATTTCACAATTTGCAATAAACCCCTTGAAATCTATTTGTGCCACGAAAAATACACATATTTGGGTCACATGTTTAATTAAATATTGAATGTCTGCAGTCACACACAGCATCACAGTGTCAGGTACAAGCTGATATACTTGATAATGAAATGTCTCTGTAATCGGTTTATATAATGTAGTGAGCAGAGAGACAGAGAGATCTGGTTCTACTGGATTCCAAAAAAGTATAAAGTCTATATGAAAAAAAAAAGAAAAAGAAAAACTAAAACTAATGATCTACTTATCGTTAGTACTGTAGCTGCAGCTTATCCATTATTCTGCTTCAAGTAGCTTGTTATATGTAGCCTGTATGACTTTACTACGAGTTAAAGAATGGTTTTATCAATTGGCATAACCATATACTCGCATGTCTACACTCATGTCATCAACATGGATCAGGAAGATTTTGGAAAAACACATTTTTGCCCTATTTGTGGAGATAAACCACCTACGGTCGCTTATCTCCCGATTAGGGAGTCTTACTGGTAGTTATGCTGGGGGTTTTGGGCTAATAATCAGAAGTGCTAGGTTCGACTAGGAGCCAGTATAGCCGCAAATTGCAACACTAGATTTATTTATAATTGGATGAATGTAGGGTTGCAATACCTCCCATAGGCAGCCAATGCATCAAAACGTTGTTTTGCTATCTGATTGTATTAAACGACGTCAAACGCACCAATATTGCGGATCTATGGAAAGCTTGCATAATCCTCTTTCTATCTGCAAAGTGTTTGTTTCAGAAAAATCCACCGTAGACATGTTATGAACCAGTTTCTATCAAGAAATTTGGTTAAGGTGATATTTCTTTCTAAGTCCTGGAGTTTGGAAGCGCTTGTGGAAAATCGCTCAACGGTCCTGTGACCACCTGGTTCATAATGCAGGAGGCAGCGGGACGTTGCGTTATAGAAGACGAGCGCTTCCGAAGTTCAACACTTAGAAAATAAACCATGTCTGCTCGGATTTCTTGACAGAAAATAAATCATAACATGTTTACGGTGGATTTTTCTGAAACAAACACTTTGCAGATAGAAATAGGATTATGCAAGCTTTCCATAGATCCGCAATATTGGTGCGTTTGACGTCGTTTAATACAATCAGATAGCAAAACAACGTTTTGATGCATTGGATGCCTATGGGAGGTATTGCAACCCTAGATTCATCCAATTATAAATAAATCTAGTGTTGCAATTTGCGGCTAGAGCCAGTAATTGTTTCACACCAGGAAGAACACCACTGCAAAGTTTTACTATTCGTAAGGTAATGAAATGCACCACTTCCTTTTAATAATAATAATAAATGTGAAGATGAAATATGAAAAATAAAAATAAAACATTCAAATACTCTTTAAACCTTTCAATTAGAAAATACAAATTACAACCCGGGCTAAAAATTAACTCACACAAAAGTGCATTACAGTATTCATAAAGCACAGGAAGAGTATACACTTCTTCCAATAAACATTCAACTTGTAACTGTTGTGCATATACTGTACATCTAACATCAACTCAGTTCATTCATTCATCATGTCCACCACAGCACTAGCATGCTAATTGTTTGTAGCATCTTCAATGAATAATCCTCACCATGCTGGTTATGTCTCTTTTCTCATCAAACTCGACGATGGGACCCTCTGGCTGACCAGATGATTTCTCTCTGCCTAAAACAGTAACTGGACTGCTTTTTAGCTGTAGGCTACTTAGGAACTTTTATCTGTTTAAAACCAGGTAGGCTAATGACTTGTGGCTGCAGAGTGGCTGCTCTCTCTTTCTCTCTCATGTGTGGCTTCAAAAAGAAGTGTCATGTTACAAAATAAGTACTCATTTTCAGAATAAAATAACTTAGTTGATGTCTACTAGTTTTCACATTGTGCTTAATCCTACATAGTTTAACCCCTTGTATCCTGTTAGATTATGTTAAATATATTTCTGTAAAATAATCAATATGATGGCACATATTTTCTTTATGATACATTTTCTGGTTTTATCATGTACACAGCTAATCACTGGGTTACATATAGGTCTAACTATATTTATACTGTATTTCTTTTTCTTCTGTAGGCCTAGTTTTTACATGATTCTGAATGTATTGCAAGCATTGAGACGGAAGGTTCCTGGTTCAATCTCCAGCTCCCCCTGGTGTCCTTGAGCAAGACACTGAACCCCTAATTGGTCTCTATGATCAGGTTGGTGCCTTGCATGGTTTCCTCTGCTGTGTGTGTGTGTGTGTGTGTGTGTGTGTGTGTGTGTGTGTGTGTGTGTGTGTGTGTGTGCGTGCGTGCGTGCGTGCGTGCGTGCGTGCGTGCGTGCGTGCGTGCGTGTGATGATAGTATGTTTTTGTTGTACAATATGTAGTGGGGGGTCGCTGTTTCATCTCTCTCAGCTAATGGGTCGCTGCTTCATTTCTCGCTCAGATAAGGGGTCCCTGCTTCATTTCTCCCTCAACTAAGGGGTCTCTGCTTCATCTCTCTCTCAGCTAAGCATTCCCTGCTTCATTTTTCACTCAGCTAAGGGGTCCCTGTTTCATCTCTTTCTCAGCTAAGGGGTCCCTGCTTCATCTCTCTCTTTCAGGAAAAAAGAGCAAAAACAGAAGGCATGCCATCTGTTCAGAAGGAGCTTTTTGCTATACCAAGGAAAGCGAGGGAACTGGACAAAAAGAACTTGACAAGTAAAGCTAGTTGTCATTAGTTGAGATATAGTGTTTCAAAGTGTTCAATAATGACACTAACAACTATAATAATTAACACTCCACAATCATAATCCATGGCCTCCATCCACAGCCTAGACCTCCAAGTTAGCTCACGTCTGATTAAAGTTATGTGCCTTCATTAGAACTATTGTGACACTGCATTCATTTAACATCCTGTCATGCCCTTCATTAATCACTCATCATATCCTTCAAGTTTTCATGTTCCAGTATTCCATTGGCATTCAATCCTTGACGTTTCCGTGAGAAGCAGTTACAGTAACATGTAATTATTATGTCAAATAAATCAAAGCACATCAAGTGTAGCTTGCAGTGTGTGTCTTTTGCATGCCTTGGACTTTCTCATGAACAGAGAATACCTGATCACCGGAAACCACAAGTATTTAAGCTACCAAACCAGACAAATAGTTTAGCTAGTAGAACTTGATCTCCTTCTCCAAATACCTCAATATATATTGCTCAATAGTTAAATAGTGAATAGACACTATGTTACATTAGGAGTCCATTAGTATAAGCCAATGTGTTTTTGGTCAAATTATTATTTTGCATGTCCATGGCAAAAATGTAATATTTATGAAAATGTCATATCTATTCCTGCTTCAGGTTTCTCTCTCAGCTAAGGGGACACCACTACCATCTCTCTCTCTCGGCTAAGGGGTCCCTGCTTCACCTCTCTCTACTTGGCCTGAAAAACGTTGAAGATCCCTGAACTATTGTAACTAGCCCTTACCCGTTCAAAGATATGAGCTCCGAAATGATGTGCAGTGTGTGGGTTATGGGATGTGCACTGTGCACACAGTATATGAGGGATGGAAAGTAACTTTAACTGGTGCTTGCATGATAATATGTAGGAGCATCAATGTAAGAAATACCCGTTTCGTTTAATGGCTATAGAGATACTGTGTACCGATCTGCAACAACATCTGTAACAGGGCCAGACAACCATTAAATTATACGTTTGATGATTGCTATCATTATACAGAGCTTTAACATTAATCTACCTTCAAATGGTATGAGGAAACAAAAACAACACATGAGAACGATGGCATGAGGAAACACTCGACAAGTTGAATTCCAAGTTCATTCCAACGAAGCAACGCAAATGCTCTGATGCACAGATTGACATCAAAACTGGGCTACGCCTAAAGATAAAAATGCTCTGTGTCTCAGTGGCCAAGCAAAGAGGAACAGATGATTTACCTGGAATATTTTTTACCTTACCTGACAAAAATATTGCAAGAAATTAAAGCCACCAGGTCATTTAACCAACGTATGTATGTACAGTATAAGGATTAAGAATGTGCCTTTGTTCTTGTGTAAAACAGTTGATGGTTGACGAAAGACAGTACTTAACCCTTTATGTGGACATCAGACAAGAATAAATAAAACACTATCATAAGATGGGTGGCAACGAGAAATTGTAATGTGCTATTGCTGCTATACTGTTAGAAACCTGAGTGTCATTTTGATCCTTATACTTGAATCTGTTGACACAAGCTTGTAAGTCGGCTTTTTTTGCCACGTGACATTAATTTACGCTGAAATTTAAGATTTTACCTGTAATTAGGGATTATTATGACGTTGACTTCGTAGTAAAATATCAGGACACATGTTTTCTGTGAATCTAACACGGTTAAAATGGAGTTTGAAATTTCAACAATGGGTTTATTTAGGAAGGGGGCGTGTCTGTTTAAATTAATCAAATGCATGTACAGTATTGAGCAAGCAGAGATGCAAGTTGCATTTAATTAAGTGTTGGGAATGGTGTATGTCTGTGTGACCTATTGAAATATATGTATATAAAACTATATCCTAAGAGCTATATTTGTCCTTTTCATGTATTTACACTTCATAATTGCATTAATTAATCTCATAATTAGTCATATAATAACAATAGAATATTATACTATGATTTCCTGTCAGAAAGCTGTTGGACCTTAATCCCTGTACCTGGCTTTTGCAACTTAATCAGCCATTTTTAATCTCAACGACTGCAATTTTCATCAACAATATGATCAGCAGTCTTCGCACTGTAAAGAACAGTATTGAGGTAAGATTTTCCTTGGGATTCTATAGTTTACTCTCACAGCTTTATTACAGTCTGCGTTCTATATAACCAGTAACACTCAAAAAGCTCAAAAGTGGAGGACCTCAACATAAAGGAAGGATGCCAAAGGGGGAGAACAAGTTTAACATTTTTCATTGTTTTTATTATTATCCACTCCAGAAAATCATGTGAATCCCAACAAACGAATAATTGAAATTCATCAAAGAACAAAAAAGGCCTGAAGATGCTGGCCAAACAGAAAATAAAGGAGGAAGAGCTAGGCCAGCCCCTATAGGGCCGTTGGAGCTAGCCCCCCTCCCTAACTAGAAACCATAACCTAACTAAAATCTAACGAGTTTAACAGAACTACCGGTCATCTCCAGGCCAAACTAAAATAAATCAAGCAAAGAGAAAAGTAAATGTCTAAACCTGACCAAACAAACTAGGAGCTGTGTTTGGTAGGGCTGCAGCTGCAATCAGGAATAAGCAGCAGGTGTGCCAGTCTGATGAGAGAGGAGAGATAGTTAAAGACACAGTCCCATGGTACAGTTAATGTCATGTCACGCATCAAGGATCAGTAAATCTGTGATAGAACTCATCGTCTGTAACCTCGTACCAGACTTTCCACCTTGGAGGAAAGCCTGGTATTTGTCAATCCGGTCTAAATGTGGCCAAAAAAAAGAAAAAGAAAAAAAAAAGTATGTAAGGTATGAACTACAACATTAGGTTATTTCCGTAATAATTGCTAATCAATTAGTTTATTCTTGCTAGTCGCCACTGTGAGTTAGAATAAAGGAACCAAAAGAAACGAAACAATTTAGCCGGGGAGCCACAGGACCTGTGATGTCATAATATACTTTTTATTTTTGTTTTTTCTATTAATTTGGTCAATAAGGTACACAGAATGAGATGCCTGCTCTGCAAAGTATGTCATGACTTCACAGGTAAAACCCTATTCTTTGAGCTTTTGGAATGAATGCCCCGCCCTTTAATGCAATCCCATTATACCTGTTGTCATAGGACCCGTTTTGACCATCTGTTTGACTGTGTCCATGTATGCCCACATATGGAGATATCTGTCTGACTGCATCCATGTTATGCCCATATATGGAGATCTCTGTATCTACCTGACAGTCGGCCGAGCGTCTGGTCGAGGACAGGCCTACTCGGGAACGATGTAAATAGGGAATGAATGCCCCACCCTTTAATGCAAACTCCATTATACCTGTTGTCATAACCGGTTTTGACCATCTGTTTGCCTGTGTCCATTTATGCCCATATATGTAGATATCTGTATCTGTCTGCCTGCGTCCATTTATGCCCATATGGGGATCTCTGCAGACACAGTGCCGGTTCTGGAAAACACTGATGTCAGACATTAGCTCCGCACACGGAGATTCCGGACCTTTCGCGCTGGGTCAGGTCAAGGCCGGGCACTACACTCCCTGCTGCGGCGGGGAACGCGTGTGCCGAATTCTGTGTAATGCAAACCCCATTATACCTGTTGTCATAGGACCCATTTTGACCATCTGTTTGCCTGAGTCCATTTATGCCCATATATGGAGATATCTGTATCTGTCTGTCTGCATCCGTTTTATGCCCATATATGGAGATCTCTGCAGACACAGTGCCGGTTCCGGAAGACCCTGATGTCAGACAACAGCTCTGCATACGGAGAATCCAAACCTTTTTCGCTGGGTTCCGAAAAATCGCGTATCGGATCGGGTTGAGGCCGGGCACTGCACTACCTGCTGCAGCAGGGAACACGCGTGCTGAATTTGAAGCTGGTGGGACGAACGGTTCTCAAGATACGCGGATTACATACATACATACATACATACATACACACTCACATAGATTTTTTGTTGACTCATGTGGCGTACGTGATGTCAGAGCCTTTTATGAAGTGATGTCACAATGAGTCAGCACTTGCTCCGGAACGGCCCGATGTCAGTCATCTCCGCATACGGAGATTCCGAACCTTTCGTGCCGGATCCGAAAAACTGTGTAATTTTTGGAGTCTGTAGCACCAACCATGTGCTGTCAGGGCTCTTTCATGCGAATTCGGGCCAATTCGGATTCGCTTCAATTAGTAGTCAGGACTCTGCATATGGAGATTCCGAACCTTTTGCGTTGGTTCCAGAAAACCGCATATCGGGTCGGGTCGAGGCCTAGCTAAGAACGTGGCAGGCAAAGGTCTGAGCTATCTGCGTGCGAAATTTGGAGTCTGTAGAACCAACCATGTGCTGTCAGGGCTCTTTCGTGCAATTCGGCCTCGGCTTCAATTAGTAGTCACGATGACTACAACAAGTTATTTACGCTCCTAACCGGATCAGACTCAGGATCTTGGTTGTTGTTGGCCATCTAGATGGTGAGCAGTATTTTGAAATATATTCTGTTTGACAGGAAGCCAGTGAAGGTTGTGGAGGACTGGTGTGATGGCAGGTGGGCAGCAGAACTTTGCACATACTGTAATTTCTTGAGGACTTTGGAGGTGACGCTAAGGGGTGGAGTGTGGATGTGATGAAGATGCGATTTAGTGTCTCTGCAGTGTGGGATAGTGTGGGACGAAGGCGGGCAATGTTGCGTGGTGGAAAAAGGCTGGGCCTGGAATGAGATGGTGGGGTCCAGGAAAACACCAAGTGGTATGAGTGGAGTGGGTGAGGGTGTCTGGACTGGAGGACTTTGGATTACTTGCAGTTGAGAAGGAAGTTTGATTGCATCCAAGTTTTAATGTCAGTCAGGCAGGCGGAGGGTGGAGTGGGTGGTAGCAGTAATGGTTTTGGTGGGCAGTGTCAGCAAAGAGTGTCACTCCATAATCTCTCACTCCTCCCGATTCCTGTCAGCCTATGTCCTCCTATCAATAAAGCCCCCCTCCCCTCCAAGATTTTTATTTTATTTTATTTAGGCGAGAACTATGGCTTTCATTCTACCATTCTACGTTTCCAGGAAGAGAAAGCTTGCCGCTTCTATTAACTTGAAATTCCCATCGATGATGTCACTGGTAGGCGGGTTTATGAACTGTCCACAGCCCTCTTCTGATTTCAATTATGTGTCAGGTCCATTTAATGCCCCACAGTCAGGGTTGGTTATATAATCTCTGAACAAATCGGGTCTTGGGATACATGGCATGGGTCCAATTAGTGACATGTCCAGGTCTGAAACATGTCAGAAACAATACAAAGCGGTTCAAGTCAGTCATTTTTTGAATGACTGACTGTTTGTCGTTTGGGGGACTGTCCATAAATCCGACTTTAAGGTTAGGTAGTGTTAGAGACTTCGATATATGAATGTATGCTTTCGCCATCTTGTTTTTAAAGAAGGATCTGTAATTATGTTTGAGTCCGGGATTTGTTTCCCTCTGACCGCATACCATTATATTTTAAATTGGTTAAAGGTTGTATTTTAGGGTTTAAAAAGGGGAAAAAAATAATATAATAATAATAATTGTTTAACTGCCTTAAAAATCCTATTTTGTTATGGGGTCTGGTTTGGCCCCTGTCCCTGTGGGCCATTTTGTGTTTTGTCACCAGGGACCTGGGAGTCAGGTATGGCCCCTGCCTCTATGCTCCATCATTGTCTTGTTTTACTGAGGTTAGGGTTAGGGTTAGGTTTAGGCATAGTTTTATTGAGGTTGGGTTAGGGTTAAGGTTAGGTTTAGGTGGACGGACCAACGGGAGGTCGAACCAATGCCATGTTACCCGTGATTGAACAGTGACTTCAATGCTTTCCTTGCTTCTGCCAGCTACACCACACTAACACGTGACTCCAACTACATACTTTGTCATTGGTTCAAGACCCTTAATGGTTTCCTTTTCATCTTTTGATGTCACTTTGCTCCGTTCCAGTTGTTCAGGTGAGGTTTCATTCCAGAGGATTATTCTATTTATTCCAGCAGGTCAGTGGTTTTCTTCCCCTTGACTGACATTTCTTTTGAATATGCTGTTCGTGGTTTGAACAGTGACAATGCTTTCCTTGCTTCCGCCAGCTTCACCACACTCACACCTGACTCTAACTACATACGTTGTCATTGGTTCAAAACCAGTAATGATCTCATTTTCATCTTTTGATGTCACTTGGTTCCATTCCAGTTGTTCAGGTTTCATTCCAGGGGATTCTTTTGTGTACTCCACAGTGTAGCTCTTCACTTTCACTCCGTCCCCAAGCTGAGTGGGTTTCTTCCACTTGACCCATAGTTTTGTTGAGTATGCTTCAACTTTAAGGTCTTTTGGTGGACTTGTGGGTCGAGTTTTAATGGAGTCACTGACTTCACTGACGGGGCCTCCGCCAAATGGACACACTGCTTGGTATTTGAACTTGTACTCTGTGTTAGCAGTCAAATTGGATACAGTGACTTCATCAGCTTTTGGCACTGTCTGTTGTTGCCAGTCATCTTGTCCAGTGACACAGTACTCAATAAAGTACTGGCTGATGCCTTCTGCTCCAAATCTTGGGGGGCACATCTTGAATGTCACACTGTTATGGGTTATGTCACTTGCTGCTGGTATTTCAGGTTTTGGAGGTGGTTCAAAGTTGTCATTGACCACAAACCCATCCTTAAAAAGGTAGATGGTTGCCCCAGTTTGAGTTTCATTTGGTATAGCTGTTATGAGGAACTGCATATTCTTGTTGTCCTGGTTGGCCTCTAAAAAATCGGTGAAAAGCTTTGCTTTCTCTCGCATTGAACGGAATACCGCTTCTGAAAAGCACCATTCCTTTACTAAATCATGGATAGGTAGTGCAGTATCTTGAATGTTCACTTTTTTGGGTGTTTCTCTTAAGTAGCTTGACATAGCTGACAGATGTTTAGCGGTTTCCAGTGAAGTGAAAGCAAAGCACACATCGTACTGGGTTTCTGGACTGAGCATCATTTTCTCAAATTCATTTTGACTTGAGACAATCTGTATTTTGTTCATCATCATTGTGAGAGAGCTCATGACATTTATTTCTCTCTCTTTCGAGCGCATCCAATCCCTCAGGTTTTTGGTGCCAAAAGGAGATGAGTGTCTTCTTTTCAGGGACTCAGCAAGCACACTATCGTCTTCATTACCTCCTCTGATTGAAGGAAGTCTCTCAGCCAAGGTTTTCTGAAACACCAGCATGTACTCGTCACACAGATTCTGAAAATCGGTCATCTTTTTGCCAATCTGAGGGAACTGTTCTACGACAGGGCTTTTCAGTGCATCCTTGCACCTCAGTTGCAGTTCGTTGAAGTCCTCAATGACACTTTCTGCTTCATTCACTAATCCAGTGCTAATCTGACGGACAAGTTTAGCAGCAGAAGAATCTAAAACTGTCAAAGGCATCAGGCAGACTGTCACTGGTATAGCATTCTCTCCACTTGGTCCCAGTAACTCTGGCAGGCTTTGGTAAGCTTCTATTGCATCCTTAAAAGACACTGGATTGGTCTTCAGTTGAAAGTCCCCATGGAATTTGCAGGATACCGCCTCAGAATTTGTGATCTCTGTGTTATTGTTTTCTACAGAAACTCTACCTCCAATGGGCACACAGGGAATCTTATTGATTTGTGCCTTCAGTTTGCCTTCAATGTCTTTAACCTTCTCGTCGCCAGATGCTTCACGGTCAAATACAAAGAAGGCTTGTGCCCCATAAAGGATGCCAGTTACAACATGTGTTGCTATTCCTGAAGCAAAGACATCTTCATGTTTCATATTGCCTTTTCCAAGTGTATTCATTGACAGTTGTCGGAACTCTGTGGTAGTTTTGTATTTCAGTGTTACTCTGGCCTGATTTTGTGAAGTCTTATTATCTTTGAGATATTTGGCAGAGCCACCAACATCTACCAGTCCACCCAAGAAACTTGCTTTCAAGGATGCTTCAACATTCAGCGATGAACTTTTGTCCCCTAGTGATTCAGATGTAACCAATTCAAATTCAGTGTTGGGCTGGGGTCTTCGTTGTATATCATTTTTCAGATCTTCATAGTCCCACAATGTAAATCCTGTAATAGATGTAATGAACCGGTTATAAACCACGCCTAAATGTGATGTTATTCTTACTGTGCTACTTTTATTTATTTTAAGTATGACATCTCTTATAACTTGTGTATGTGTCTCTTTATAATAAGTACTATCAGTTGCATTTCCCTATATATACAGTATATAAAAACTAAATAATACCTAAATAAAATTGAGAAGGAATGTGTGTGTGTGTGTGTGTGTGTGTGTGTGTGTGTGTGTGTGTGTGTGTGTGTGTGTGTGTGTGTGTGTGTGTGTGTGTGTGTGTGTGTGTGTGTGTGTGTACGCGCGCGCGTGCATGCATGTAACAATGCTTCTTGGCAATAACTGGAAAGCCTGTTTTTTTCAAATGGCACCCAATGGTTCCCCATTTGTAGGTTTTATATATACATATATATATATATATTAGGGTGGACCTTTTTTTGATTTTCTTGAGTCTCACCCCCCAATTATGTTCCAATGTACAAAAAACTGCTTTGGTTAAAATTTGGTTGAATTTCAAGCATATTTAGAGGTAGCTCAATCAAGTCAAAGATTGTACATTTTATTGGTCAAAATCGAATTGCACTGCAGGCACATTTAAGTTATACATTACACATTATTCTTATACTAAGCACAGAAATTATATTTTTTAAGTTTACAAATCTAAACACAAATCTGATTACATGTTTGTCATATGTCAAACCAGAATTAATGTATTGTAGGAAATAGCAAAGCAAAGAATGACAATTTGCAATTTTTCATTTAACGTGCACAATGACATGTATTTATTGCACACTCTTCAATCATACTCACAACACACAACAAGCACACAGCCCCACTTCCTTGTTTACCCCCAAAAACCCCGAAAGTCACTGCAGTATAGCAATTCAGTAGTTACTGATCAATTAAAGTTTGTTTGCGGCTATTGGGATACTTGTGCCGATAGTCCTGCACAATTTGCAGCAAGTTTTGGAGTTGGGACTCATCTTTAGTAATGAGACCACAGTATTCTTGTAGGGCAACCCCACGCTCTGCATGATCATTGACAACATTCATCGCCTTCACTACAGCCAGAGCTTCTTGGTAGTCCTCCCTGGGCTCCCACTCAAAGCACCTTGGAAAAAAAATTCAATGTTCTTCCTTGCAATTGTTCCAAGGTCAACAGTAATTCTTCATATGCCCCTGTTCACCATAAGTGATTGGACAACTTTTGAGAAGCAGCTTTAGACACTCAGCATTTATTGATGAACCGGATACCTCGCTGCTCGAGGTATCCGGTTCAGAGCTCCAGGAGCTACCCATCATGCCCGTTGGATGGCAAAGGTTATTTATTGTATGAAGATCTGGATGTTTCATGGCCAATTCAAACTGACCTTCAGGGAAGAAAAAGCATGCATGGATTTGTGCATTTTTGCAGTTTGCAATTATGTGAAGGCATGGATGATGGCACCTGTTGCTGTCAGCGCTCCACTAAATGACTTGGCAGCTGTTAAAATCGTTGCTGGAATATTCATCAATAAATGCTGAGGTGTCTAAAGCTGCTTCTCAAAAGTTTTCCAATCACTTATGGTATTTGGCTCCAGAGATCGTCGGACTTGCATTGTTTGACAGTCAAGTGAGCGTGCAAACGAAGAGGTTGATGGTGAGAGCCATGAAAGATGGAAATGAAGATCATGAACAGGGGCATATGAAGATAATTACTGTTGACCTTGGAACAATTGCAAGGAAGAACATTGAAGTGCTTTTCAAAATGATGGATCTCCCAGATGACTTCCTTGACGTTGATCCCGATGAGTGGGAGCCCAGGGTGGACTACCAAGAAGCTCTGGCTGTAGTGAAGGCAATGAATGTTGTCAATGATCATGCAGAGCGTGGGGTTGCCCTAATACAAGAATACTGTGGTCTCATTACTAAAGATGAGTCCCAACTCCAATACTTGTTGCAAATTGTGCAGAACCATCGGCACAAGTATCCCGATAGCCATAAACAAACTTTAATTGATCAGTAACTACTGAATTGCTATACTGGAGTGACTTTCAGGGGTTTTGGGGGTAAACAAGGAAGTGGGGCTGTGTGCTTGTTGTGTGTTGTGAGTATGATTGAAGAGTGTGCAATAAAGACATGTCATTTTGCACGTTAAATGAAAAATAGCAATTTGTCATTCTTTGCTTTGCTATTTCCTACAATACATTAATTCTGGTTTGACATATGACAAACATGTCATGACAATCAGATTTGTGTTTAGATTTGTAAGCTTAAAAAATATAATTTCTGTGCTTAGTATGTGTAATGTATAACTTAAATGTGCCTGCAGTGCAATTCGATTTTGACCAATAAAATGTACAATCTTTGACTTGATTGAGCTACCTCTAAATATGCTTGAAATTCAACCACATTTTAACCAAAGCAGTTTTTTGTACATTGGAACATAATTGGGGGGTGAGACTCAAGAAAATCAAAAAAAGGTAATTTAAGATCCACCCTAATATATATATATATATATATATATATATATTAGGGCTGGGCAATATATCGAAATATATCGATATCGAGGTATCAACATGCGAGGTATATCGATCAAATCGACTTGAAATGAGGTATTGGTGTATGTGTCAAATTAATTAATAGACACACTATGCATGCACATAGCACATGCAAAAAAACAGGTGTGGTTATTTCAATAAAACCATTATTGGAAAATGGAAATAAGGCATTTAATGTCTTTATATTCTATGTGTACTGTGCAATGTGCATGTATGGATATGCTATTCATTATCTGGGTTAGGCCGGCAGTGGACCTAAAACAGAAAAACATTAAAAACGAATGTATTTTAGTGTTTTAAGTGTTGTTGTTGATGATGATGATGATATATAACAAACATTTCTGATCTTATTATTTGTTATATTATTTCTCTGTTGTAACGATGCTTACTGGAATTTTACTTAAATATACAGTTGGGAAGGCTGTTTTTTCCCCCCCTTGTAAATGCTTCCCCGTTTGTAAGGAACAACACACCTTTGTGGGATGAGTAATGCAGATGAGTAAGTGGGTTGCCCCCTAAAAAAAGCTTAGGGCTACAGGTGCACAGTACCTGGTATAAAAGCTATTGCTAAAAAGCATTTCCAAAAACAGAATAGATTTTTTTTAAATGATGATGTTCTTTGCTATTTTAATTATCTACTATGTTAACATTGTATGAGTATAATTATTATGGGTTTAATATTTTACTAATATATATAGTTTTGTCAATTAAAAAAAACACACATTTATAGTGTTACCTGGGATAAGTTTGTCTCGGCGACAGTCATAGAGCATTCCAAGACTGAAGGGTCGACCAAGAGCTGCCAGCTCTATAGTTGTACTGCCCTCTGTGGGTTTACTGCTCTCTGGGTCCATAAAAGCATTTCCAAAAACAGAATAATTTTTTAATGTTGTTGTTCTTTGCTATTTTAATTCTCTACTATGTTAACATTGTATGACTATAATTGTTATTTTTAGTTTTAATATTTACAGATAATATTTTACAATAAATAAAGAAATAAATCGATCAAAAAACCAGTGGCCTACATTCACATTAGTCATACATTTAAAGTGTTACCTGGGATAAGATCTTGTTTAGTGAGTGCTCGAAGAAGAACTGCTCTCATAGTTTTGCCCTCTTTGGTTGGGTCCATGGCTCACACTGTACTGGAGAAAATACACAAATCTGTGTCAGTTCAGGTTCAAACAAAACATACTCACTTGCCTAAAGTTACTGAACACTGAGTTTGACCTTGCATTACTTAAAGGAAGGGTAAGTGATTTCATGTCATTCAAATAATAACAAAATGGGTCTATGTTCTGGTAGTACTAGTTACTATAGAGTGTTTGGTCCATATTTGGATATTATACATATATTTGCTAAATGGCTTCAAAATAATGTAGACTGACAAGAGGACATTTAATGTAAAAATATGTATTTCGTCCGGGTAGCTCAGATTGTAGAGCTCGCCTTTTGACCACAAGGTCATGGGTTCGATTGGTGTATGAGCAGCAAGCCTTGTTTGTGGCAAGTCATGCGGTCAGTACTGGGAGCTGATGGTACTGTAGGTGTTGCGTTCCACCTCAGCAATCCATCTCCCAGGGGTCTAGCGTATTGCAAAACGGAGATAGACACCCACTCTGGCTGATACTGATAATAAGCCTTCCTGATCTGCTTACCTATTTAGTGTGAAACTGACAGAATTGTTTAAAGCTAAAATGTAAAATAAACATAGAGAAAATTATTGTCTCTGACCTGTAAACAGAATCTGCTGTCAATTCAGGATCTCCGAGTCTTCATCAAGTCTGCATCAGCACATGATTCCCTGTAATGTAAAACAACATTTACTACAATATCAGGAGGATTTCATGCCAACAAAATCATTGAGCACCTCTATTGGTCCATACTGCTCTGTATTGTCCTATTCTGATAATTACTAACTACAATACTGTTCCTATTGTGGTTAGTCAATCTGTTTGTCATGAAAGTCCTTTAAAATATCTTATAAATGTAAGATTTACCTTACCTACGTTCTACTCACTACCGTAATTTTGTCATCACTTTAGAATTTAAGAACACCACTTTGTTCATTTAAATTAAAATATTTGTCCAAATATATGAAAAACAAAATGAGCAAAATTAGATAAATTAGCTTCATGCAAACTGGTATATATATATATATACTGGGGAGATGCGGGTGATTCACATCACCTCCGCGCGCGCGTGCACGCACGCACGCACACACACACACACACACACACACACACACACACACACACACACACACACACACACACACACACACACACACACACACACACACATGTATAAATGTGTGTGTATATATATATATATATATATATATATATATATATATATATATATATATACTATATACTATATATATATATATATATATATATATATATATATATATAATTTGCAACTACTCATTTTCTAACATGAGTATTTAGTTTATATATGTTATTGGGACGTTGCAACTATACTCCTCATTTATACTAACATGAGTACATGAGGAATAGTTACATATATAACATATACAAACTATTAACAATTACTTAACAAACGATCATTAGCATAGAGTTAACAAGTCAGTTATCTAATAGTCTGTGATGAGTCATGAATAACTCTTTAACTATAGTTTGTGAGTCATTTATTAATCTATAATGCATAGTTATAACTCCTTAAATAACTGTTAACAAATATATAACAAGGCATTGATAACTCATAAACTAATGGTTTATAAATAAACTATTAACCTATTATAAGGCTAAGGTTATTAGTCCTTAACTATTAACAAATTATGAACTCATTAACTAACAGTTTATGCATGATATATTAACCATTTATAACAAATAGTTTTACCGGCTTGACTACTGCAATAGCATCTTCTACAGTCCTCAACAAACTCACCATTATCATAGTAAATGTACTCATAGTCTCGCATGGCCAGACTGTTGCCTCCGCGATTTGGTCAAATGCTCCCGGCATACAGTCTGGCAAACCGGGGAAGAAACGATGAGTGCGAGATGAAGCGGAAGTGAAGCCTCCACGTCACTTCCGTTTCAGTCTCACATCACACATATTTATCATTATATAAATAAAAATCATATAAGCATGTTTAGCTTGATGCTTAGCAGAAATGACATTTTAAAATATATTTTCTTGAACGGTAATGCCCGTTTCCGATACTCGCCATTCGGGAGCTGCTGTTCCAGACTCTATATAGCATTCAGAGATTGTGGAATAGTTGTCTGGCTACGCGAGACTAATGTACTCATAATAACAAACTCACCGTTATAATAGTATATTTACTCATAATATAATGACAAAGGATGAATATCAATATATGAATCCCTTTTTGTTATTTCAAATGTTCTATTACAAGGAGAACCAGGCTTACCTGGGTGTTTCTGTTTGAGGGGGTACAGTGTAAGAAGAAGTTTGGAGTGGCTCAACGCAGGTATGGTACAATGACTGAAATTTGTATACCTCTTAAAGGATACACTACCTCCATTGTAATTCTCTGTTGAGGTTGGGATTGGCTGACAGTTGTTGTGGGTGGATTCTGGTATTGAGGAAGTAGAGAGATGTTTTCTTTTTGGGAAAAACCCTGTGTGCAAGTAGTGAGGAAGGAATGGGGCGTAGCATAGCGTTGTTTGTCAGTGGAAAGAGATGTTAAACAATAACTCTACTGTAGTGCCCTTGATTCACCTTCATACAACATAAAATATTATTATGTGAAGTGAGCTGTTATAGCGTCACCACGAGGCTGACTTGAAATATGCAGTTGTTCTTTCTTCTCTCAAGCCATAAGAACACCCCCCTAAAAGCTGACTTTATGACAGCAACACCCGTCATAATTCCACTCCCCCTCTATCTAATTATTTGAAAGCATTAAGAGGGCATTAGGCAATGTCTTTTTATGAAAAAAAAAATGTTTTTTTTTATCTAATATTCTATCCTAGTGATGAAATCAACAATAAAATATATACCCAGCGGAGGAAAATCCTCGCTCCAAAGCCGCTCAGACCCATTTAAAAACTCGTTCGCTCACACTCAACAAAAAAAGCCCCGCTCCGCTCGCATTCTACTCCGCTCATATCCTCTGGTTAGAGTTCAAGACTCCAATATAATATAGGGAATTTTATGCTTTTGACATCTTGTTTTTAAAGAAAGATCTGTAATTATAGTTGCAGTTAGTTTCATTATTCTAAGACTCTGCAAGGCACAGTGGTCTATTTCTCTGAGCCCGGGATTTGTTTCCCTCTGACCGCATACCATTACATTTTAAGTTGGTTAAAGATTATATTTTAGGGTTTAAAAAAAGGAAAACATAAATATCGAATCATAATTGTTTGAATGCCTTAAGGGCTGGTGAAATCCTAATTTGTTTAAGGGTCTGGTTTGGGCCAGGGTACTAAAGGCCACTTTTAACCGCACAGATTCGTCGACGATTCGGCCAGAAAACAGTCGGCTACCGACAGGCTGCCGACAGGAGCTCGATCGTCAGGTTTTCGGCAGCCGGTCGGGATCGCTATCGACGGAAAACTGGAAGACTGAACTTGCCCGGTTTTGTTGAGTCGGTCCCTTGCCCGTCGGCAGTGAAATGAGCCAACGAGAGCGGATAAAAGACAACACACAATCCGCTGATAGCTATCTGTTTGGCATACATACTGTTTCTATACAGTCACAGAGGACACCGAGACAACACACTACACACAACTGAATAAAGTGGGCGCGAGTGAACTGCTTGCCTAGCGCGATGTAGTAGTTGCCCAATTGCTGCGCTCAGAAAGGTGCTTGATTGTATAATATCCACGTTTTATTATCGTCAACTGGGTCCAGTTTGGTTTAGATTACCTCCTCTTTCAGCTGTGAAAAGCTGGATGTGTGCTTCAGCGTATGACGGTGCGTGTCGAGCATAGCAGACATACAAGCTCACAACGCTTCAAGTTCCGACATGTTGTGAGCTTGTAGCTCACAACATGACAAATACAACTGCACACAGCAGCGGAGGCAGAACGCTGAAGCAACAAGCTGTTGTGACAGTGTCAGATCATGATCCAATTTTAAATGATTATGATTGGTTTTAAAGGTTGTTCTACTTTATCCAAATAATAATATTAATAATAGGCTTAATAACAGCATTTTCCGACAGCGACGGCATGCAGGGACGATCAACTATGGAGTGAAAATAGCCTTTCAGACTACTGCCACCTCCTGGTTTGGAATGGTATTTCATGCGATCTCTCCGCGCATGCGCACAATTGCATACAGTAAGTACAGTCGGCAGACGAAGTTCTGTGCAGTTCTTTGCAGTCCTTTGCAAGTTCTTTGCAGTTCTTTGCAGTCCTTTGCTAGTTCTTTGCAGTCCTTTGCAGACTTTTTGGTGTGGAGAGGCCTTAAAGTATAATCTGGGTGTGGGCCATTTTGTGTTTTGTCACCTGGGACCTGGGGTTAGTTACGGCCCCTGCTTCTATGGGCCATCAGTGTCTTCGCACCTAGGGTGTCGTGGCCCTGATGGGTCTGTGGGACCTGGCCTGCCCCTGCAGTCTTTCTGGACCATTAGTGCTTTGGCACGTGGGGTCTGGATGTCTGTGAAAGGGCTGTTCTATTGTTAGTCAAATCTGGAGGTGTTGTTATTTTATAGCTGGTTGGTCTTAAATTCCATGAGGTCCCTGGGGCATCAAGTGTAATCAAGTGTCCTCAAGTGTCACTTCAGGACAGGAGGAAAACAAGTTCTACCAACTAAACAAGTAAGACGGCCTAAATCCATAGCTCTGTGTACCACAATGGTGAACAGGTATGTTATGTTGATGATACATTCTTGGAAGATTACATATGCTGTGAGGTTGGCAGAGGGAGAGTAGCGCCCAGGATTACAGTTTAGGCAATTGGCACTGGGTGAATTTCTTTTAGTAAGTCATGATGAGTGATTAATGAAGGGCATCGTTGATAGGAATGCATTGTCAGTGTGATGTTGTATCCTGACAACAGCAGCTATTAAAGAGAGAGGGAGAGAGCTTTGTCATAGATTTAAGCATAGATTTTCTGAGGTTAAGGTTAGGCACCGTCAGACTAATGGGAGGTCGGAACAAAATGACGCCCATTTCCGTTGTAGTACAGCCCATTTCCGTTGTATTACATTTTTTTCCTACTTTAAAAAAAAAAGAAGAAAAAAAAAACATTCGTCACATGATCCTCTCCCAGCATTTACAAGAAATGCTCCGACATCTTGATCTCTGACTACACCTGAGACCACTTAATTTAGATGTATTGATAATGAGCACCTTATAGATCCTGCATTTTGAGCCGGGCTTTTATTAAGCCCACTACTAAACGTTTTCTAATTTTTGTGGAAAGATGTGAGATGACAAATTCTAAACAGAACTGGAATCTTTTTTTTATTGGCCAGTTGTTGCGTTTGTGGCTGACCACCATCTATGAAGATGACAATTGACAAAAGTAACAAATATTATCATTAAATGTCATTAAAACAATACTAATTAATAAGTATTAATTTACTTTATATTATGAATAGCACTTTAATCATTTCTTGAACGCCATGTGTTGATTGTTTAAACATTTCTGTACAGAAATTCTGAATAGTTTAATTGATACTAATTTATTTGTGAATTCATTTTCATTCATGTTTAAACCGGTATATCCATATCCATTTCTGGAGTTAGTGATGTCAGATGAAGAGGTATTGGCCAGCTCCATATACAGTAGGGAGATCTAAGTGATGATCCAGTCGTCTCCATGTATGGCTATCAAGGGTTTGATGAGTTCAATGTCATGATCTTCAAATATGGAGATCCAGGTGATGATAGTCAGCTCCATATGGAGAGAGAGACAAAAAAAGAGACAAAAAAAAACTTTTCCCATATATGGTGATGACTGACATCATAGATGTCTGACATCATAGACACATGAGACTGACACAGTATGTACATATATGGGCATTCCAAGATATGGGATTAATATTGATGATACATCAGGGATATACATCCTTCTTTTGAGTGGTCGCATGTAATATTCTAATATTTTGAGATTTTGAGATTTTTGAGTTTTAATGAGCTGAATGCCATGAAAATCCAAATTAAAACAAAAAAAGGTTTTGAATAATTCACTGCATGCACAGCATGTTGTACGACAGCAGAGATAAATCCAAAATGTTCATTTTACACAATATTCAATTTCTTTTAGATTGATCTGTATACCTTGCCCATTCGAACAACAGTTTGGGTTATGGGGTGTAAACAGTATTATGAGGGATTGAATGTAGGAATCTCAGAAGTAATGTAGGAGAACCCAGACATACAGTATCTGTGATGTCAGTCATCTCCAAAAATCAGAAATGTTTCTCATTACTTATTTATTTATTTACTTGGCATACAATGACATGCGCAAACTTGGGCATGCCAGGGTTAAAGAAGTTACATATTCTGAAGAAAACCTTAAGATTCCAAGAGGTTAAGACAGGCATTAAATATGGCATGGTGAAAGTCTATTCCGTATTTGGGATTTCAATATTTGGGTCTTATCAGTACATGCAGTACTTCCATCGCACATTACATGAGCCAACGGGCCATTTAGGTACAGAGGTGAGTGGCTGCATGTTATATGGTTATTGTAGAGATTGCTGGCTTGTCAGAGGTTAGTTGAGGTTAGGAGGAGATCAAGTTATACCAGTTCTACCTTATCAATCCAAAACTATTTTTTTGTAGCTGTCTTGTTCTCATCTGATGCAATCATGTACAGTACCATGTACATTGTACAGTACCACAAACCTCCTGCAACATAATAATGAGCAAGTCATCCCAACACAATTAGATACTCATCAAAGAAAATATTTTATGGACTATATTTTTCATTGAAAATAAATAAATAAAATGGGCCACGGACATAGACAAGTCTTGCCACGGACACATTTGTCCGTGTACGGACATTTTGATGTAGCCTGGAATCCAACCTGTTTGCTCCGTTCCACATTTTGTATTGTCTCTACGCATCACAGTAGAGACAATACAAAATGTGGAACGGAGCAAACAGGCTGGATTCCAGGCTAATAATTAACACTCCACAATCATAATCCATGGTAACCCTCCATCCACAGCCTAGGACCTCCTCTAACCTATAAGTCAGCTCACCTCTGATCAAAGTTAGGTGCCTTCATTAGAACTATTGTGACACTGCATTAATTTAACATCCTGTCATGCCTTTCATTAATCACTCATCAACTACATTATATTTTTTGCAAGTTTCCTTGTCCCAGTATTCCATTGGCATTCAATCCTTGATGTTTCCGTGAGAAGCAGTTACAGTAACATGTAATTATTTAGTATAATAAATCAAAGCACATCAAATGTAACTTGTAGTGTGTGTCTTTTGCATGCCTTGGACTTTCTCATATACAGAGAATACCTGATCACTAGGGGTGTGTCTAAATGTCATCTCTATTCCTGCTTCATGTTTCTCTCTCAGCTAAGGGGACTCTGCTCCATCTCTCTCTCAGCTAAGGGGTCCCTGCTTCATCTCTTTCTCAGCTAAGGGGTCCCTGCTTCATCTCTCTCTCTCAGCTAAGGGGTCCCTGCTTCACTCTCTCTCAGCTAAGGGGTCCCTGCTTCATCTCTTTCTCAGCTAAGGGGTCCCTGCTTCATCTCTCTCTCTCAGCTAAGGGGTCCCTGCTTCACTCTCTCTCAGCTAAGGGGTCTCTGCTTCATCTCTCTCTCGGCTAAGGGGTCCCTGCTTCACTCTCTCTACTTGGCCTGAAAAACGTTGAAGACCCCTGGTCTATTGTAATGATTGCCATCATTATACAGAGCTTTAACCTTAAACTACCTTTAAACGGTATGAGGAAACAAAAACAACACATGAGAACGATGGCATTAGGAAACACTTGACAAGTTGAATTCCATGTTCATTCCAACGAAGCAAGGCAAAGCACTGATCGTATCATATGCATCTGCAATGCTCTGATGCACAGATTCACATCATTGAAACTGGGCTACGCCTAGAGATAAAAATCACACCCGTGGGAACTGAGTGGTGGAGGCTGTGCACCGCTGGGTGAGTGGAGCAGGGGTTAAGGTATATGGGTAAAATGTGTGTGTGTGTGTGTGTGTGTGTGTGTGTGTGTGTGTGTGTGTGTGTGTGTGTGTGTGTGTGTGTACACGCGCGCGCGCGTGTGTGCGCGCGCGTGCGTGCGTGTGTGTGTGAGCATTTAAAAATAACTTATTTTAATCACTGAATGTGACTAAAACTAAATCGATTTTTAATCAAAAGACTATGACTAAATCTACCAAATGAAATGTTTTCTGTGCAATATCTTAGCCACTACTAGCCAGGGTTAGGTTACTCTCCATTAAGGTCTCCAAAAGCAGGTGCGTAGGCAACAATCAGTAGATGAAATCAACAAGAAAATATTTACCCGCACACTGCCACAGCCAGCCCACGTTCAAGAGAAAATTCAAGAGAAAGTATTTTGAAAGTTTCCCAGGCATGAGATGAGGAAGGAAAGTACCATTCTAAGGTATGAGGAAGGTCTACACGACTGAAACGTTGCTGCTTTTAAATACTTTCTTTTGAATGTGAACTTGGCAGTGTGCTGGTACATGGCCGTAGCTACCACATTGAGGACACAGAGGTCATGACCTCAGTATTTTTCCCGACCAAACATTTGTTCTGTATTCATGCAGCAAAGATATTACAACGCCAATATTACAGGAACTATTATCAGTTTTGCTTCGTATATGTACAATGGTGTTGAATATGGTCCACAAGCCCTCACCACGTTGGGTCAGCAACGTGTTGTGGTCTTGTAGATCAGCTGTGGTGGAGCAACAGCTGAGCTCACTGCATGTGTGTGTGGCTCAGGACACAGCTTCTCGACATTACAGACGGACAAATACTGTAGTTACATAAAACTTTCGCTGTTGTCATGATTCTTACGTTTCTTGAACATAACTTCAAAGTGAAGTTTAAGGGGGGGGGGGGACTTTAAGGGAGAGAGGAGAAACACATAGCCTACCTGCCAACTCCTCAGCATTTTGCAGGAGACTTTTATTTGACCATTTCTCCTGCACCCCTCCCCCCTCTCCTAAAACATGATGATCATGTATTGTGATTATACTAAATTAAAAAAAAGTGTACATGAAAAAATAAAATGATGTGTTTATGTGGTGGTAACCCAGCTGAAGTTAGCCACACCCACAGTGTTGAGTGTATAAGAGACACACGGGCGCCTACAAATTCACGCCCCTATTGTGACAGCAGCCCACTTCGTGTAAGGGAGAACGGTGTACTGCAGCTGCCGATGCAATCTCAAAGAGCGGCATCGTGAAATATCATAATTTGAGTGGTTGACTACTGATTTTTTCGGTGTTCTAATAAAGTTAAAGAAAAGGAAAAGACCCTAGTTGGTCTCCCAAATAAGCTGGCTGGGCAGGTGCAGAGGGGGGTGCTTCTGTCTAATTTTTCGAGTGCTCCTGCTGCTTTTTCCCCCTCTAGTTGCTTTTTATTAGTAAATACTATCCTATTTTGGTTTAGTTGTTTAAAGAGAAGAGAAGCCAAAGAAGAAGAATAGTTGTTGAAGTGAAGCAGAAGAAGCCTTTTAAAAACATATTATAAGCTAGTGTATAGGGAAGAGTGGGGTAAACTGAGACACTTTTTACATTTGCACCCCTCTAGGTGAACTAAAAGATATATCAGTACAAATTTACAAATCTCCCAGTAATTTGGGATGTTTCCTAACAATGGAAGTTATCAGAATGTAAGACAAAAGGAAGTGAAAATATGATTGTTTTTAAAAAATTGGTCTTGTGTCTCACTTTACCCCAGCATCTGGGTAAACTGACACAGACCAGATAAATCAAGGGGGTAAAGTGATCCACTTACTTTTTTCTCTTTAAAACTACCATAAAAACACAAAAACACGGTTAACCAGGTTAAATATGCACAATACAAAAATGTACATGATGTAAATGATGTAAATGATTGCGACCGTCAGGTCGCAGTTACTTGCACTCCTATACTATCCAAACCTCCACCAGCTGTCAGTCCGTCCGTCCGTCCGTCCGTCCGTCCGTCCGTCCGTCCGGGTCCCTCCGTCCGGGTCCCTCCGTCAGTCAGTCTGTCAGTCACACGTCACACGTCACACTTTTGCCCTGCTCATATCTCCGCAACCGTTGCCCCACTCCATGCCAAATTTTGCACACACAGTCCTTGCCTGCCAAACCACAACCTCCACCCATCAATTCTCACATGGCCCTCTTCTAGCGCCACCATGAGGCCGATTCTTGCAAAACACATTTTTGGACACTGCTCCTAAAAATGTTGCCCTAAAATCACGCAAATCGCTACACAGTGTGTCTACACTCATCTCATCAACATGGATCTGTCCCATTTAGCGCCACCTTCAGGCCGATTTTTTAAAACACATTTTTGGACACTGCTCCTACAGATTTTGCCCTAAAATCACACAAATCGCAAGTATGTCTACACTCATGTCATCAACATGGATCTGTCCCACATAGCGCCACCATCAGGCCGATTTTTTCAAACACATTTTTGGACACTGCTTCTACAGATTTTGCCCTAAAATCACGCTGCGACCTGACGGTCACTTATCTCCCGATTAGGGAGTCTTACTGGTATGACACATGAGCAGAAAGAAAAAATAAAAAACACTATAAAAATATTATATAAGGGTTTACCAAACTCAGTTGTTCCTTATGTAATTTTTCCTGTAGAATCCATTTCTGCAAAGTATATTGCCTGCCTGTCTGTCTGTCTGTCTGCCTGCCTGCGTGCGTTTGTGCGTGCGTGTGTGTTGTGCTGGGAAGTCTCAGAAGCCACTAAGTGTCCAGAATGCTACCAGCCTCCACCTGAGGGGTTCTACTGCCCACAGTAAAACCCACTCACCTGACACAAAGTCCTGGATGAAGAGGTGAACGTCTCCCACACTTACCCAGGACCCCAGAGGCTCTGATGATGTCAAATATGCTAATTATCTCATTAATTATGCAATACAACAATATACTTTGCAGAAATTGATTCTACTGTACTCTTCTGTGTTTGTCTGAGTTCAAAAATTGAAAAAAACCAAAACAAAAATAAAATTTGTAAAAAAGAAATGGATTCTACAGGAAAGAATAAATAGGAATCAATTGAGAAAAGTTTGGTACACCCTTTTAATCAGGTTTTTACAGCTTTCTCCCTGTCTATCATGTTGGGGTAATACGTTATCTTTCTTTATTCTTTTCTTTTTTGAATGATTTTCTTTGTAGCATGATACTGTTGTGTTGCATCAGGATAAACATGAAAGTAGTTGTGACATTGCATTCCATGCCATGACATGACAGTCATTTTAATCAGTGTTCAAGTTTCTTCCTCCGATGTTCCATTTCTTAACTAGAATGGAATCACAATAATGTTCCAAGCCTTTCTCATCAACAGAATACCTGTCCTTAATGACAACCACAACTATTAGCTTCCTTGCCAAAAAGAAAACTAGTTTAGCAGGTAGAATCTGATCTCCTCCTGTCCTCAAGTAACACTCTCTTCAAAGCCAGCAGTCTCTAGTCTATACTGTCACTCTGAAAATAATTGTGCTAAATGTCACTAACGTCAAAGGTTGTGTTTTATTCATCTTATTTCAAATAACACAACATAACGCTAGAAAAAAGAAAAATGATTGTGTGTGTGTGTGTGTGTGTGTGTGTGTGTGTGTGTGTGTGTGTGTGTGTGTGTGTGTGGTCTTTGAAGGGAGAATAAGCAGCTTCCTTCTTTATTTGATATATTTTATTTTTCATTTTCAAAGTTACAGCAGTCAGCTGTCACCTCCCAGGTCCATTTCTGGAACAGTTGTGCATGTGTGTGTGTGTGTGTGTGTGTGTGTGTGTGTGTGTGTGTGTGTGTGTGTGTGTGTGTGTGTGTGTGTGTGTGTGTGTGTGTGCGTGCGTGTGTGTGTGTGTTTGTGCGCGCGTACATGCGTGCATGCCTGCCTGCCTGTCTGTCTGTCTGTCTGTCTGTCTGTCTGTCTGTCTGTCTGTCTGTCTGTCTGTCTGCCTGCCTGCCTGCCTGCCTGTCTGTCTGTCTGTCTGTCTGTCTGTCTGTCTGTCTGTCTGCCTGCCTGCCTGCCTGCCTGTGTGCATTTGTGTGTGTGTGTGTGTGTGTGCGTGCGTGTGTGTTGTGCTGGGAAGTTTCAGTAGCCACTAAGTGTCCAGAATGCTACCAGCCTCCACCTGAGGGGTTCTACTGCCCACAGTAAAACCCACTCACCTGACACAAAGTCCTGGATGAAGAGATGAACAGAGGCTCTGAATTAGTCAAATATGCTAATTGTCTCATTAATTATGCACAATACAACAATATACTTAGCAGATTCTACAGGGAAAAATACATAGGAATCAATTGAGAGAGGTTTGGTAAACCCTTTAATCAACTTTGTACAGCTTTCTCCTGGTCTATCATGTTGGGGTAATGTGAGATAGTGTCTCACTTTACCCCAAAGCAATTGTCTCACTTTACCCCATAACCACATTTTGGGGAAAAGGACATCTCTTATCAATTCAGGGTAATGTTTAGCTAGCATCTATCACATGGATTTATCAATCATTTGGGATTTGGGATTGGGAATGAGCGATTTCTTTGGACGACAGAAACATTGACAGACAGTAATTGTCTTTGTTCCCAGAACGTTATCATCATTTTCTCTTGTTGTATACATGAAAAGTCTAAATCAAGGATAGCGTGAGTAATGGTGTCTGTATGTTTTGTATTACCAGTTGCTTTTTGTTTATCTGGCAGAACGTTTTATTTATATAACTTATATTACAGTAGGATAGCGTGAGTAATGGTGTCTGTATTTTTGTATAACCAGCTGCTTTTTGTTTATCTGGTAGAACGTTTTATTTATATAGTAGGCCTACTGTACTTTCAACGTATAGGCCTATTTAAAATGTTTCAATGTTTGTATGTTTCAATGTTGACAGAGAAGAGGTAATCAATCAAACACAAGTGATTGTCAGCGCAGCAGCATGTCACGGTGCCAATCAAACAGTAGCAGGCACCCGACATTTGATAACAGTCGCAAATAGATTAATACAAGGGACAGCAAAACCCCCATAAGGAGATTTATAATATCAAGCAAAGAAATGAATTACTTTTTGCCTATGATTCAAGAGAGAGAGAAAGAGAGAGAGAGAAAAGAGAAAAAAAGAGTGGCACTGGCAGCGCATCACGAGGTGCGCAAACCCAACACTTGATTCACAGCCTAGATTAATAGCCTACTGTAGCCTACATGTGACAAAATAAACCAAAACCTCAAATAATGAGTATTAAATATCCAGCAAGCCACAGGAATGAATTAGCCTACTGGAAATCCATGTAGGCTGAGAGAGAAAGGGAAAGAGAGAAGCCTGCACCTCACCTAGCTCTGTGACATGACGCCCTCATGATGAGATGACGGACAATTAATAAATATAATCCTTATGCAAAAAACATCGGTATTATGTTGCTTTTTTTAAGCAAATGGGAAGTTTTCCGCTGCTAGAATCACCTGCTATGCTGACTGTGCTGCGCTCTGTGGAAGGAAAATCTCCGCCAGGTCATGTCCACCCCTGGCCTGTAAAATTCATAGGAGCCAAATGGAATATTCCCCATTCATTTTCGCCATAGACTTTTACAAAAATATTTGTAAAAGTTATGTTAAGCCTCGAACCAAGCCATCCAGGATGGAGGTGAATCATGACCATATAACCTTTTTTTCTATGAAAAGAACATTTTGAAAATCGCTAAACAAAGGGTAGTTATTAAATGTAGTATATCAAATAATGTAATATTAAAATATGTTTTCACATGGGATCAAAGGTTATATGATCATGATTCACCTCCATCCTGGATGGCTTGGTTCGAGGCTTAACATAATTGTTTTTTTTTTTTTGTTTTTTTTTTACTTAATTTTTATCCCACAATTTTGTAACCCATTTTTTCACCCAGTGCTAATTGCCTATGTAATCCTGGGCTCTGCTCTCCCTCTGCCGCGCCTGGGGAGACAACGGACTGACCTCATGCTTCCTTCTATGCATGAGGAGTCCAAGTTGCTTCTTTTCACCTGACAGTGGAGATTTCCCTGGTTTGGACGTAGCGCGTGGAAGGAACACGTTATTCCAACCAGTTCCTTTCCCCTCCATCAGGCGCCCTGGCTGGCCAGGGGGAGGCATTATTGAGACCAGGATTACGTGCATGTTTTTGTGAGGGTATCAACCCTAGGAGACACGGGGAGAACATGCAAACTCCACACAGAAAGGCCCTATCGCCAACCCCACCTAGGGTGTGGGCCCTGATGACGCGGAGGAGGAACACGCCGCCAGCGCCCACAGCGTCCCCCGGCGGGAATCGAACCCAGGACCTTCTAGCTGTGAGGCGAAGCGCTAACCACTGCGCCAAGGCCATCGCGCGTTTGTCGAGGTTGCGGCAACAGAAAATGAAACGATCCGCCAATCAGAGTAAACCGCACACACACTGGATAACAAGTCAACAAGATCGAATCCAGACAGAGCCTTTGTAGCCTATACCATAACGTAACCATAATGCATTAACATTAACATGACATGTTACTATCTGAAGTAATGTTACTGCCCTGTCCCTGTGATTTTAATATGCAAACTGCTAATAAAGTAATCAATCAAAAGAACGAGAGATTTATCTGGGTGACTTACAGTGCGTGCGTGCGTACAATGTTTCTTTCTGACAACCACCTAAATATTGTCCAATTACTGTAGCAGACGCAATTTATATCCGACACAAATTGATTAGAAGTTTTCCCTGCCGGGAACTCAACTAGTGAAAACAGCAGATCTACAAGCTCACAACGCTCTTCACTTGCTGTGAGCTTGTAGATTGGATATTTTCACGAGGCCTCTTCTTATTCTTTTTATATGTAATTTCTTAAATGTGTTCGCTTGTTTTAAAACAATATGAATACATAATCATGTATGGATAGGCTATGCGGTCGGGTGAAATGGCAAGGAGGAGGCATAATATAGGCCTATACACTGGACCCATATAGCCTACTGTAGCTTATATAGTCTTGAAATAAAACATAATTTAACAGACAAAACTATAGCCTGCATGTAGGCCTACTGACCACTGTTATTACAATCGGGGTTATAGGCTATATTTCTTTATAAAGACAACGGGTATGTCCATGGCGCGCCAGAACGCCACAGCCACAGGCGTGATTTTTGATTGATAGCATGAATAGAAAGGGAGATACACTATCACATGTCATACAAAAAATAAATAGAGAGTTCACAGAATAAATACAAATTTGAATAAGAGCAATTGCTTGAGAAATGACCAGGGTCTGGGAACTGAAGCAGCTATGGGCGATCAACATTATCCTGCACCCGGCTTTACTCTATAGCTTTTTATTGCTGTCAGACTATATTTTGTTTGGTTTAAATAGGCCTATACTGTTACATTTCATAATGAAATGTTTGGCTATTTATTATGATATGGTTAAACCATGGCGTGATCATTTGCATTTGGTGCGTTGTATTATACCAATAAAAACACTATTTCTGTTAGAAGCTGTTGTCATTGATTGTTCTTTAGATTCAGGAAACACCTATGAAGTGTTTTACTAGCTCAGAAATAAATCAATTAGTCTATTAAGTGTTTTGTAGCCTTATTCTATAGATATTATTAACCGTAATCTAGCCTACTTGCGTTCTGGAGTCATTCAATGAAATGTCGGGTTGATGCGCTGCCGTCTCCAATCTCTCCATGTGTCCAAAATAACAGATGTATAAACTGTCGACAGGCCATGACGCAATGCGTTGGTATCTTGCAACTCTGTTTTTTTGGTGTGGCGCACCGCGCATCGCGCACGATCACGGAGAAAAAGAAAGACTCCACCGTTTGATTCAACAATGGTTTGGTTTAAGCTATAAAAAAAGGTCTTCTCATTCTTTGGAAATCCCAGCATGACAATGACCGTGTCCCGTTAGTAATCAGGTCTTTATTTGCTGTGCAATTAATGAATGAAACTGATGGAGCAAAATGGCATGCAACACAAATCATTTATTTGAATAGACTCATCTTATTTACAGAATTGACACAATGAACTGACACTCTATCACTTCTGCTAATTATATAGGTATTCTAGGACTAGGTATTAGTATTAACTGAATGAGTGGTTGGTTTAATTTTATTTATAATTGAATTGAAGGCAGAAACACGCATTCATTCATTATTTAATCGTGCGAAGACAGCCGACCCAAATTTGCGCAAGGAAACCCCACCTGCGGTTTTATTAGAATGCTATAAATAAAGTGCTCATGCTTCTCAAATAGACTACACAAATACAATAATTTGAGTTTAGCTATGCAGCAGGGATTATTAATTCCAGGGGTGATGTGCGGGGTGTAACCAAAACCAGTGTCTTTCTTTTCTTTTTTTTTTGCAAAGATGCATGCAGCAGCAGCGGACCAGCGGTCCATAAATAATCAAAGCAAGCATGTAATAACATAATAATCAGTCAATCAAATTGGATATTAAAATGATGCCCACACAGGCTGTGTATTTTGGAAGGGAGGCAGGTCTGGCGCATCACATACAGCAGGCCATGAGAAACAAAATGAGAAAGGTAAATAGCCAAACATTTACTAACAGCTAAATGGTTTCCAAATAGGGTCACATTAACAGCCACAGCAACTAGACCATAGAATGACAAAAGAACAAGCTGACAAAGTGTCAAAATCTATAAAAATCAAACATTTTGTATTTATTCCTTGGCTGGCTTCTGCGGAACGTGGAAGAATGGCTGTCGAGTGAGTGTCTGTTGATTCTGGAGGTGGAGGGGCTTGCTTGATTGCTGGTATCCCGCAGCTGGTCAGTTTTCCAGCAAAGTTCAGGGAAACAACGATCGCGCCGCCGAGATTGGCCGTTTTGTCAGAGGCGCCAGAGATTTGTTTGGTCCTTTTTCTAAGACATTTCAGGGAAACGGGGACAGCGATTGGCGGCCCAACCTCGACAGAGAAGTCACAGCAGCGCCGTGCCCCCGCTTAACATAATTGTTATAAATATATTTGTAAAAGTCTATGGCGAAAATGAATGGGGAATATTAAGTGACCCCAGGAATCCACTTCCGCTGCGACGCTCTATAGGCTATATAATGTCAGGTGGAAACCTTGTACAGTATGTCCATAAATCAATGAATAAACTCATGAATGTATGTTAGCTGTTTTAGCTACAACAAGGCCCCAGGGGCTCCGAAATAATTACATTATTATCATTTTTATTTATTGTTACCCTTATTATTATTATTAAACTCATTCAAATTACCACCAGTGAGCCCTGGCACTCACTTCATTGAACAACATAACTGTATTGTATTAGATATTATTATAATATCTAATAAATATTTAATACATCTAATATATGTTGGCAATGCATCTCAGGCTTTTTTATGGAGTAACGCAAAAGTAGTGTAACGAGTAGTGTAACTAGTTACTTTCTCCAGGGAGTAATGAAGTAGTGAAAGGCATTACTTTTTTCAAAAGTAATATTTAATATGTGGTGCACTACTTTTTTGAGTAACGGACCCCAACTCTGGTTACAAGTAGGTTAACATTGTGACTGCTTGTAGATCGCCTATTTCCAAATGGCCTAGAGGTTAAGTGGATGAATGTATGTTCATTATAATAGAATTGTATATCTGTAACTAGCAACTACATTTTGTAATAATTGTAGTGGAGTAAAAGTAGCCTACAACATGATAGCAATACTTAATAGCAGGCGTCATGTGAACGGCTATATTTTTAGATCAAGTCAAGACGTTTAGTAGCCGTTGTAGCAAAGGCAGTAAGCGCAAGGCAGACGTTAAAATGTAACCCAGTTTTAAAGCCATATATTTAGATTTTAATCCTATAGAAAAAGCTTAGGGTAGAGAGCTTGTGTTATTTAACACCTTTTTTCAAAGGACTTAGTGTCCTATTGGCCCTTTAGACGTCTTTCAGACGGAAATCAAAATGTATTTGAGTAAAAGTATGAAAGGTTTGGCATGAAAATGATTGAGAGCGACATTTGGTAACCTGTTTTAATCCCTATGTTGTGTTAAAGTTGTATTATTGAGAGGCATTCTCACATTTAACATGAGAGTATATGGAACAGGAACCTGTACCGGATAGAGTGAATAAGCAGAATTATTATACATACTATGACACAGCAAAAAGGGCAGCGCTCTGTGGATACGTCTATAACCTCATATGTGCAGACTTGATTTGATATGTGCAGACTTTAATTGCTAGGCAATTCAATGTCACTGTCAAATCTTTAGCCCAATCCAGCCTTGCTGATAGAAAGTCAACCCCTCACAACCACCTTACTGCTACACAAAACCTACTATTGAAATATTCAATTCTTGTTTTAATATTAGGCTAACCATAGTTGAATTGCAATGACTCTATTGGGCTGGCTTGCAGTACACCGTTCTCCCTTACAGAGGTTTTCCATACATGGACTGATGACGTATAGGAGTGAACATGGGGCAGTCAGCTGTCCAGATGGACAGCTGCTATCAAGTCAATACAGTAGTGAAGAGTGACAGATACACATAGCACATATATTGACAGTTTTATAAAAAAAATCTACTAAACAACGCTATGCTATGCCCCATTCCTTCCTCACTACTTGCCCACAGGGTTTTTCTCTAAAAAAGAAAATCTCTCGACGTCCTCAATACCAAAATGCACCATAGAGGTAATGTACTAGTAAGATGCCTCATGGCGACAAGCAACCTAAAGGACGAGGTCGCTCCATGTCTTGGCCATCTGGCCAGTGATGACCAGTTACCATATATGGAAACCCCTGGTACCCATATATGGAGATCCATGTACTATATATGGAGATATGCTGTGAGAGCCCAAACGTGCTTACTCAGTTATTTGTTATGTGAAAGCCCTATGATGTCTATGTCATCTAACATCACCCTTTTATGCCCACAACCCATTATGTTAGAGTGGTTCCCCTGACATCACAGTCATGATGTCAGAGTGGAAAAACCATAGACCATAAAAAAGTCTACACGTCCAGACCTCCAGACGGAGTCAGCATGTGCCGTTTCACATACTAAACTGCGACCTTCGGTCGCATTATATAGAGGGTAGATGGCCCCGCCACCAGCTATTCATTTCAATGCAAGTTGTTCAGTGGCGTTTGAAGCACCTGGAAGAAGCAAGGTGCATCTCAAATCAAGGTGCATTGTGGGGGAATTGGCAAAAAAAGTTTGCCAATTTTTCTTACGTCGATGAACGTCTTATGTCACGATTCCACGAACATCAAACTACGTCTACTGAACCCTAGTGCAGACCCCAGCTTGTGCATGTAGTTCACCCCACCTGCGGTTCCAGCTTTGGCCAGGAGGGGCAATGGTGCTTCAAAATTCTACCATGGTTCTGGGGGCTTGGAATGCACCCACGACACCTGACTGTTCTAAACCAATCCCATCCTCAACAGGGAATACAATGGAGGTAGTGTATCCTTTGAGAGGTATAAATACAAGTTCATTTCAGTCATTGTGCCATATACCTGCTTTGAGCCACTCCAAACTTCTTACACTGAACCCCCTCAAACAGAAACACACAGGTAAGCCTTGTTCTCCTTGTAATAGAACATAATAGATAAATAATAGAAAACAAATATTCATATTGATATTGATCCTGTCAGTATATTAAATAAATCTACTATGATAACGGTGTGTTTGTTGAGGAACGTGGTGGTACTAATTAGTCCTGTTTCCCAAAAAAATACCCATTTGTGGGTCACAGACCAATTTTTATGCGTCACGGAAAAATACCATTTCCTTGCACATTTATAAATAAAAACATATATTTCAAACGTTTTTTTTTTTTTTTTTTAACTTTAAAAAAGATTTTTTTTCTTTACTCACGCTGCGTTGTGAGTAACTATTTGTTAATAAATCATTCATAAACTGTTAGTTAATGAGTTAATCATTTTGTTAATAGTTAAGGACTACTAACAAGGCCTTATAACAGGTTTAATATATTATTTATAAACCATTAGTTAATGAGTTATTAATGTTAACAGTTAGTTAAGGAGTTATAACTATGCATTATAGATAGTTAATAAATTACTCACAAACTATTAGTTAATGAGTTATTAATTACTTGTTAAATATGTTTTAATAGTTGGTTAATATTTTTAACTATGCTTTATGGATAGCTATAGATCACTCACAAATTATTAGTTAACTGACTCTATGCTAATGATTTATAAGCATGACTTGTAAATATTTAATGGATTATGAACAAGCTTGTGGTTAGCTAGTTAGTATCAGAATATAGGACAATACAGATCAGTATGAACCACTACAGGTGCTCAATGATCCTCCTCATATTGTAGTAGTAATCCTCCTGATATTGTAGTAAATGTTATTTTACATTACAGGGAATCATATGCTGGTGCAGATTTGATGAAGACTCTGAGATCCTGACTTTCACAGCAGATTCTGGTTACAGGTCAGAGACAAAACATGTCTCTATATTTATTGTACATATATATTTCAGCTTTTTTTGTATCCATGGCTCACACTGTACTGGAGAAAATACACAAATCTGTGTAAATTCTGTCAGTTTTACACTAATTACATAAGTATTTCAGTATGTCAGGGAGGCTAATTATCAGTATCAGCCAGAGCAGGTGTCCATCACCGTTTCGCAATGCCCCTGGTTGAGGTGGAACACAACACCTACCATCAGCTCCCAGTACTGACCACATGACTTGCCACACACAAGCCATGCTGCTCATACACTGAGTTGTCGGTGCCCAGGATATTTTTTCATTAAATGTCCTCTTATCTGTCACTATTACATTATTTTGTAACCCTAGCTTATAGGTAATGACTGCAAAGAAGGCTTCAATTAATACTTCACTTACAGTATATTATACACAGACCGCATACACCGATATCAGCCTAAGAAAAAGCAAGGTCAAACTCTGTTCAGTAACTGTAGGCAAGTGAGTATGTTTTGTTTCAACCAACAGATCAAATGAACTGACACAGATTTGTGTATTTTCTCCAGTACAGTGTGAGCCATGGATACAGAGAGCAGTGGAACTATAGAGCTGGCAGCTCTTGGTCGACCCTTCAGTCTTGGAATGCTCTATGACTGTCGCCGAGACCAACTTATCCCAGGTAACACTTTAAATGTAGGACTAATGTGAATGTAGGCCACTGGATTTTTGATCGATTGATTATTATTTTGTATGTTTTTATTGACAAAACAATATATTAGTAAGATATTAATTAGTAATAATTATAGTCCTGCAATTTTAACATAGTAGAAATGTAAAACAGTAAACAACACCATTAAAAAAATATTCTGTTTTTGGGAATGCTTTTTTAGCATTACCTTTATAGCAGGTATGCTTTTTTTCTTTTTGGGACACACACACACACACACACACACACACACACACACACACACACACACACACACACACACACACACACACACACACACACACACACACACAATGGCATGTTCCTTACAGATGGGGCAGCATTCACAAAAACAGGCTTCCTAACTGTTTAAAAGTAAATTCCAGTAAGCATTAATACAACAGAGAAATAATATACCAAACACAAAGATCTGAAATGATTGTTTGTATATACACAGTAGCCTACATTTTGAAAACCCAGTAAGATAGAAAAAGAAGCGCTTGTTTTGAGGCACAAGAAGCCGAGTCTCCCCATACCTCTAAGCCATCAAAAAGCCGTTCCACAAACCTTATGTGAGTGACAGGCCCTCTGTTTTTATGAAGGTTTTCCCCAGAAAAAAAACTGTGCTGCTCATAGTCTAGTCTAGTGGAATATCTGAAAAAGGTGATTGTTAGAGGCATTTTGGGGTAAAAGTTGAGAACCAGTCTATTTTACACAATTCAAGGGTGCTGAATCTGAAAAGAATTGTTCCCAAGCAAAATTTTGAGTTTTTGACCTTCTAATTTGCATAACAAAATAGCTGCCGAATTGTCAATTTTAAACTATTTCTTCAAGGGATATTTCACTTTCAAAAAACCTTTAGTAATTTTATCGTCTAATCAAGCTTTTGGGAACACCCAGGACAGTTTTTGAGTTGTTTGATTCAGTTTATATTTAGATATTTGATATTCATTTTATCAGACACGCCCCCTTCCTATACAAACCCATTGTAACTTCAAACTCCATTTTAACCATGATAGATTCCGTCTGGTCACTCTTGACATCCTCCTAATACGTGAGCAGGTTGTGTTTTGTCAATAACATTTTTCATTTAATTTTTAATAATTTCTTAATTGTATTTTATTTTTTTCATTTTCCCAAATAATTATAGAAAATAAACTAAAAAGGTTATCGAAATAACACTGCCTGTTCGTGTATTAGAAGGGCATCAGGAGTCACCAGAAAAAAGGATGGGTGTTTTCATTAAATCTATCATGGTTAAAATGTTTTATTTTTATTTAAAAGGGATATTTCACTTAAATACAAAAACATTTTAACCATGATAGATTCAATGAAAACACCCATCCTTTTTTCTGGTGACTCCTGACGCCCTCCTAATACACAAACAGGCAATGTTTTTTCGGTAACATTTTTAGTTTCTTTTTAATAATTATTTTGGAAAAATAAAAAAAAATACAAAGAATTAATTATTAAAAATAAATAAAAGGAGTGCGGAGGAGAACGGGTGTTTTCATTAAATCTATCATGGTTAAAATGGAGTTTGAAGGTGGGTGTGGCCACATAAAAACATAATTTTAATACTTTCTGTACACTTTTTGGGATAAAATCTTACTCCTAGTATAATCATACCTGATCATCATGTTTTAGTGGAGGGAAAATCATGGCACCCCATCTTTAAAATAAATAAAAGTGGCACAGTAAGAATAACATTTAATTTCAATCACATTTAGGCCTAGATTATAACTTGACCAGTATATTTAATCTATTACAGGACTTACATTGTGGGATTATGAAGATCTGAAAAATGATATACGAAGAATACCCCAGCCCAACACTGAATTTGACTTAGTTACATCTGAATCACTAGAGGACAAAACTTCATCACTGAATGTTGAAGCATCCTTGACAGTAAGTTTCTTGGCTGGACTGGTAGATGTTGGTGGCTCTGCCAAATATCTCAAAGATAATAAGGCTTCACAAAATCAGGCCAGAGTAACACTGAAATACAAAACTACCACAGAGTTCCGACAACTGTCGATGAATACACTCGGAAGAGGCAATGTGAAACACGAAGATGTCTTTGCTTCAGGTGTAGCAACACATGTTGTAACTGGTATCCTATATGGGGCACAGGCCTTCTTTGTATTTGACCATGAAGTATCTGATGAAGAGAAAAGAAAAGACATTGAAGCCAGCCTGAAGGCAGGAATCAAAAAGATTCCCATGGTGAATATTGGAGGTGACGTTTCTGTAAAAGATGAAGACAAAGACATCACAAAAGCTGAGGCATTATCCTGCAAATTCCATGGGGACTTTTCATTGCAGAAAAATCCAGTGTCTTTTAAGGATGCAATAGAAGTTTACCAAAGCCTGCCAGGGTTACTGGGACCGAAGGGAGAGAATGCTGTACCAGTGACAGTCTCCCTGATGCCTTTGACCGTTTTAGATGCTTCTGCTGCTCAGCTTGTCTGTCAGATTAGCAGTGGATTAGTGCATGAAGCTGAAAGTGTCATTGAGGACTTTGGGGAACTGGAACTGAGGTGCAAGGATGCACTAAAAAGCCCTATCGCACAACAGTTCCCTCAGATTGGCAAAAACCTGACCGATTTTCAGGATCTGTGTGAAGAGTACAAGCTGGTGTTTCAGAACACCTTGGCCGAGAAACTTCCTTCAATCAGAGGAGGTAAGGAAGACCAGAGTGTGCTTGCTGAGGCCCTGAAAAGAAGACACTCATCTCCTTTTGACAACAAAAACCTGAGTGATTGGATGCGCTGTAAAGAGAGAGAAATAATTGTCATGAGCTCTCTCACAATGACGATGGCCAAAACACAGATTGTAGCAAGTCAAAATGAATTTGAGAAAATGATCTTCAGTCCAGAAACCAGGCACGCTGTATGCTTTGCTTTCACTTCACTGGAAACTGCTGAACCATATCTGTCAGCTTTATCAAGCTACTTAAGAGAAACACCCAAGCAAGTGAACACTCAAGATACTGCACTACCTACCGATGAGTGGTACTTTTCAGAAACTGTATTTAATTCAATGCGAGAGAAAGCAAAGCTTTTCGTTGATTTTGCAGAAGCCAACCAGAACAACACGAAGATGCAGTTCCTCACAACAGCTATACCAAATGAAACTCAAAAGGGTGCAAGCATCTACCTTTATAAGGATGGGTTTGTGGTCAATGACAACTTTGAACCACCTTCAAAACCTGAAACACCAACAGCAAGTGACATAACCCATAACAGTGTGACACTCAAGATGTGCCCCCCAAGATTTGGAGCAGAAGGCATCAACCAGTACTTTATTGAGTACTGTGTCACTGGACAAGATGACTGGCAACAAGAGACAGTGCCAAAAGCTGATGAAGTCACTGTATCCAAATTGACTCCTAACACAGAGTACAAGTTCAAATACGAAGCACTGTGTCCATTGGGCAGAGGGCCAGCCAGTGAAGTCAGTGAGTCCATTAAAACTCGACCCACAAGTCCACCAAAAGACCCTAAAGTTGAAGCACACGCAAAAAAAATCAGTCAAGTGGAAGAAACCCACTGAGCTTGGAGACAAGGTGAAAGTGGAGAGTTACAGTGTGGAGTACACAAAAGAATCCCCTGGAATGAAAACTGAACAACTGGAATGGAAAAAAGTGACATCAAAAGATGAAAAGGAGACCATTACTGGTCTTGAACCAATGACAAAGTATGTAGTTAGAGTCAGGTGTGAGTGTGGTGTAGCTGGCAGTAGCAAGGAGAGCATCGAAGTCACTGTTCAAACCTGTAAATAAATGACTGACTTGAACCCCTTTGTATTTGTTCCGACATCTTTTAGACCTGGACTCTGATTGGATTATGACATGTATCCCAAGACCCGATTTATTCAGAAATTATATAACCAACCCTGACTGTTGGGTATTATATGGACCTGACAAATAATTGCTATTAGAAAAACACGACAGCCAGTAGATGCCAGTTATTACCCAAGGCCAAGTTATGCCAGGCGACTACATAATGCAATCTCACAACTGGACCAGCCTACAATAAGGGCGGATTCACACTGCAATCCGTTTGATTAGAACTGATTCTGAAACCGGTTGCTGGTTCACGCTGGCCAGCATTCACATTGGCAGACCTTCTGGCCTCCCTGGAGATCACTAGCACTATACAGCCCGGTCCTATAGGTGGCGGTATGCACATAGTGTCATCAACTATGCGACATTGCTGATGGTGGTTGCCAATAAATTCAGGCACGAAAGTTGGTGTAACAATTCAATGACGCGCGACAGCGCAGTGTGGAACATTGTTGCAGTGGTCTTGGGTCTCGCACCCCCCACACCTCGACAAGACAAACAAGCCTATTTGCATATCAATTGACCTGTGTCGCTGATCTACAAGCTCACACTGACCTTGCATCCGCGACGCGTTGTGAGCTTGTAGATCTGCTATTTTCCAGGCGCATAAACGTGCAGAATGATGAGCGAGACATGCAGCGCAGCGCACGTTATTATTTTAATTATTTAATAATCAACATGGCTGAAACGCTTGTGGCTTAATATTCACATTAATGGCACGTCAAGCAGGCACAGCAGTGCACAAGCAGTGCCAAGGAATCTATAACATCGAAACAAAAGTCAGGGATAAAGGAATACTTTTAGGCTATTTTCTATCAACAGCGGTAAGTCATTTTCGGTTTGTTTTCATGGTTTAACAGTTCATGGTTTAACTTGTAGGCTAGTGCTTTCTCTTTCTGCTTTTCTTTCCCGACGGGCGACAGCGCACACACATGCATGCACGCACGCACCAAGCCCCCCCCCCTCCCGCTGTAAATCTGATCCCAGAGCAGCATAACCATCATCTCACAGTTACAGCCATACTTCATGTCGCTGCCTCGCGGCTAATAACGGACCTGAATCTGATCCTAGGTCAGCCTAGATTACAGTCCCGTGTTCCGAATGTTTTAACGGAGCGCCGGTTCTGGCCGTCCCGTCTCACTTTCACCCCTGCCTCAGTGCGCTGGTGCGAGACAATAAATAACTGTTCGCCAATTGCTACTTCTCCCAATTGGAAGTACATGACACCAGTCCAGCGCACCACAGTAGTAGGCTAACTGGTGATATAAAACATATAAACGAATTTTAGAAGACAGTCCTACAAGCAAGCAATCTCTCTGTGAGATGAAGTCGCTGATCCCATGGCCATGTCGACAACTGTTACCCAGTGTTTATTTGTGCCGACGGCTGACTCGTCGACATTATATGAGGTCACGTTCAACATCAATACCGTTTTTGAGGCCGGTTGCTTCACACTGCGGCTCACCGGTCTCGAGGTCGCACAATGCAGTCTCGAGACTACCTCTTGAGGTGGTTTCGAGGCTATCCGTTTCTGAGGAAGACCGCACGCTTCACACTGTCAAAACCGGTTTAAACATCTGCCAAGTAGCCTCGAGACCGGTCTCGAGACCGCAGTGTGAATCCGCCCTAAGAGACACCTTGTGAATCATGATTGTGCACGTTTGGTGTGCTCACTCAGCTCACTGAAACTCAGCCAGGCATGCATGCATAGCTATACTTTCCCCCTTACTTTGCACTGCATTATGTGATCCTATAACAGCAAGCTACAAAACCTTTCATGCTTTTCTCTCCTGATCATTGCTGAGTACGGCTCTTCTTGGATGCATTTGGGTATTACACATAATTATAAAGCTGGACCCAGAGGTAAAATTATCTTAACCAACCCGGACCCAATAACAATAATAAAACACAGACCCAAACCGATTTGGATCCTGGGCAGATTTACCAGGAGCTCATTTCACAAAAGTAGAATTTAGCTAGACATCCAGGATTTAAGAAAACCAGAGGCTTGACTACGTCTAGTCAGTACATCCTGGCTTATTATTTTTCATGTAGACACCGCGGTGAGACACAAACACACTGGCTCAGCGAGTAAACACTGCGCGGTATTTCACAAAGATGACCACAATCCAGCTCTCGCCGCCCATGTGCATATGCACGAACGAGCACGCGACCGCCGCATGGGGATTTCACGGGACCGCGCCCGCACGCCTCGCCACCCCTCGCCACCCCTAAACTTCTCTGCGCGGCCAAAATAACTGTCCGCCTCTCATTGAAAATGAATTACTAGGACCCGGCGACCGTGCTCCGTCTGAAAGGGGCTATACACATCCCCTCAATCTGCCAACACCCATAAAGGACCACTTCACCCATTTCCAACCTATCTTGGTCTAAGATAGGTTGGTCTACTCAGTCTATGTCTCAGAGGAGGGCTGTGGACAGTTCATAAACCTGCCTACCAAGTTAATAGAAACGTCAGGCTTTTCAATCTTGGAAAGTTTATGGTAGAATGAAAACCATAGTTCTTGCATAGAAAAATTATAATAAAGAAATGAGGGGGGGGGGGGGTTATGCCTTTATTAATAGGAGGACAGTAGGCTGACAGGAATTGGGGGAGATTATGGAGTGACACTGACACTCTTTGCTGACACACTGCCCACCAAAACCTTTACTGGTAGTGGCACCTACTCCCACTACCACCCTCACCACCTGCCTAACTGACATTAAAACTTGGATGCAATCAAACTTCCTTCTCAACTGCAAGTAATCCAAAGTCCTCATCATTCGTCCAGTCCACTCCACTCATAACTTCTCCCTGCACATTGTCACCCCTTCCACTCAAGTCCGTAAGCTTGGTGTTATCCTGGACCCTCCCATCTCATTCCAGGCCCAGCCTTTTTCTGCAACATTACCCGCCTTCGTCCCACACTATCCCACACTGCAGAGACACTAATTCACTTCTTCATCACATCCACACTCGACTCAGTGTCACCTCCAAAGTCCTCAAGAAATTACAATATGTGCAAAGTTCTGCTGCTCACCCGCCATCACACCAGTCCTCCACAATCTTCACTGGCTTCCAGTCAAACACACATATATTTAAAAATACTGCTCACCAGATGGCCATCATCAACAACCAAGCCTCCAAGTCTGATCGTTTAGGAGCGGAAATAACTATAATGTATAATCATTTATTTTCTTTTGGTAGCCTAATCGTTTGGTATGTATGTTCATCTTTTAATGTAACTCGCAGTGCAACTAGCGAGAATAAACTAATTGATTCGCATTATTACGAAAATAACGTCATATTAGTTTGTTGTAGTCATCAACCAGCTTCTCTTTTTTAAGGCCACGTATGTCTAGACCGGATGAACAAATACCAGGCTTTCCTCCGAGGTGGAAAGTCTGGCGCAAAGTTATAGAAGATGAGTTCTATCACAGATTTATTGATCCTTTGTTGCGTGACATCATCTGTATCATGTGACTGTGTCTTTAACTATCTCTCCTCTCTCATCAGACTGGCACACCTGCAGCTTATTCCTGATTGCAGCTGCAGCCCTACCAAACGCAGCTTTAAAAGCTGGCCTGCTGCGGTAGGCTGGGAAACAGACCCAGCCAGTAGCCTACAGCAAAGTTTCCCAAACCTTTCAGTGCTGTGACCCCCAAAACTAATCATATTTGAACTGCCCCCAACCCCCACCCTGACAAGCTTTCGGAAATGTAGGCAAGTGCAATCTAAGCTCACAACGCCACACACAGTTTGTAGATCGTCTCTTTTCAGAATGTTTTCACTTTCTTACTACTATTTGACAATTTGGCCAATTTGCAGTTGAAAAGGTTTTAAAAGTCATTCAACTCTAAATTTAGTGCAAATACCCTGTATACATTATACTGTATGGTTGTTTGTTTACTGTTGGGTGAGAAAATAATGTTGCACATTAAGCTAATCATCTGGAGACCCCCCCAAAATATTTTGGAGACTGCCCTGGGGGTCACAAGCCCCAGTTTGGGAACCACTGGCCTACAGCACCCAGTTTGTTTGGTCAGGTTTATCCTTTTCTTTTTGCTTGTTTTATTTTAGTTTGGCCTGGAGATGACTGGTAGTTCTGTTAAAATCGTTAGATTTTAGTTAGGAGATTTATGGTTTCTAGTTAGGGAGGGGGGCTAGCTCCAACGGCCCTATAGGGGCTGGCCTAGCTCCCCCTCCTTTATTTTCTGTTTGGCCGGCATCTTCAGGCCTTTTTTGTTCTTGATTAATTTCCTTATAGATGTCTGAGTTCAATTTTATTGGGATTCATTATGATTTTCTGCTGTGGGTAATAATAAAAAAATAAAATAAAAAAATAACATTAAACTTGTTATTCCCCTTTGGCATCCTTCCTTTATGTTGGGGTACTCCACTTTTGAGTGTTATTGATGGTTTCTGTTATTGGAAGCCATAGCATCCTCACATGGAGAAAACATTCTTACGAATAAGTAAAGCATATGAAAGAAATGAAATGAATAAAGAATGCAGATTCTATAATAAAACTGTGAGAGTAAACTATAGAATCCCAAGGAGAATCCCCAAGGAAAAGCTTACTGCTATATTGCACCTGTATATTTAGCCCTAGAATGTCTCCAATATTCGGTCGATTGACACTCCGTTGAGGGATTACATGGAGTGTCAATCGACCGAACATTGGAGACATTCTAGGGCTACTGTATATTGTGCTTACAGTGTGAAGACTGCTGATCATATTATTGATGAACATTGCAGTTGTTGAGATTAAAAATGGCTGATTAAATTGCAAAAGCCAGTTACAGGGTTTAAGGTCCAACAGCTTTCTGACAGGAAATCATAGTATAATATTATATTATGACAATAAAAGCAATATTAATAGACAGTTTCTACACCCTCGCTAAAAAACC
>NC_137812.1:29699702-29797202 GCF_963921795.1 Nannobrachium achirus | reverse complement strand
CAAACAAAAACAAAACAATAGCACCAGTAAAGGAAACAAATAGACTGCCATGCTTAGCTGTCACTAAAGGACCAAAGGCTCTGTAGTACAGTGGTCTATAGATGTAGCACAGTGGTCCACAAATGCACTAGAGTGGTCTATAGATGCACTGCAGTGGTCTACAGGTGTGCTACAGTGGTTTACAGATGTGATACAGTGGGCTATAGATGCACTGCAGTGGTCTACAGGTGTGCTACAGTGGTCTATACATGCACTGCATTGGTCTACAGGTGTGCTACAGTGGTCTATACATGCACTGCATTGGTCTACAGGTGTGCTACAGTGGTCCACAGATCACAATAGTGGTCTGTAGATGCACTGCAGTTGTCTACATATGTGCTACAGTGGTCTACAGATGTGCTATAGTGGTCTACAGATGTACTGCAGTGGTCTACAGGTGTGCTACAGTGGTCTATACATGCACTGCAGTGGTCTACAGGTGTGCTACAATGGTCTACAGATGTGCTACAGTGGTCTATAGATGTACTACAGTGGTCTGTAGATGTACTAGAGTGGTCTGTAGATGCAGCACAGTGGTGTAGAGATCACTGCAGTGGTCTATAGACGCACTACAGTGGTCTGTAGATGCCTTAGAGTGGTCTATATACCACTGTAGTGCATCTACAGACCACTGTAGTGCATCTACAGACCACTGTAGTGCATCTATAGACCACTGCTGTGATCTCTACACAACTGTAATGCATCTGCAGACCACTCCAGTACATATACAGTCCACTGTAGCACATCTATAGACCACTCTAGTATATCTACAGACCACTGTAATACATCTATAGACCACTGTAACACATCTGTAGACCACTGTAGCACACCTGTAGACCACTGCAGTGCATGTATAGACCACTGTAGCACACTTGAAGATCACTGCAGTGCATCTATAGACCACTATAGTACATCTGTAGACCACTGTAGCACATATGCAGAAAACTGCAGTGCATCTACAGACCACTGTTGTGATCTGTGGACCACTGTAGCACACCTGTAGACCACTGCAGTGCATGTATAGACCACTATAGCACATCTGTAGACCACTGTAGCACATATGTAGAAGACTGCAGTGCATCTACAGACCACTGTTGTGATCTGTGGACCACTGTAGCACACATGCAGACCACTGCAGTGCATGTGTTGACCACTGTAGCACACCTGTAGACCACTGCAGTGCATCTATAGATCGCTATAGCACATCTGTAGACCACTGTAGCACATATGTAGAAGACTGCAGTGCATCTACAGACCACTGTTGTCAAGTCAAGTCAAGTCAGTTTTATTTATATAGCACATTTAAAAACAACAGCCGTTGACCCAAAGTGCTTTACAAATACAATTAAAAAGAATAGGCCATCGTCTATTTACATGGCAGTGATATAGGCATACATAACATAGTAACACACGAAAGAACAAAACAAAGCTAATACAAAAATAAAACAACAAAACACCAAAAACATAACCTCATACAATATTAAAAGCGCAAGTAAAAAGATGGGTCTTCAATTTAGATTTAAAAACTTCAATGGTGGGGCTGTCCTTTATGTGGAGTGGTAAATTGTTCCAGAGAGTGGGTGCGGCGACAGAAAAGGCACGATCACCTTTAGTTACAAGGTGTGTGTGGGGAACTGAGAGGAGTTTCTGGGTGGCAGATCTGAGTAGCCTGACGGCAGGGGGATAGTTAATGAGGTCAGAGATATAAGATGGGGCAAGGTCATTGAGGGCTTTAAAAACAAATAGTAATGCTTTAAAATGAATTCTGAATTTAACTGGTAGCCAGTGCAATCTTACCAGTGCAGGTGTGATGTGATCCCGTTTTCTTGTTCCTGTGATGAGTCTGGCTGCGGCATTTTGAACTATTTGTAACCGGGAGATGGTGGACTGAGGCAACCCTAAATAAAGTGAATTGCAGTAATCTAAACGTGAAGTGATGAAAGCATGGGTTACTGTGATTAGGTCTGTGTGAGTTAGAATGGGTTTAAGTTTTGCAATGGTTCTAAGCTGATAAAAACTTCCCTTTACAACACTACTAATTTGCTTATTAAAATTTAGGGCTGAGTCAAAAAAGACACCTAAGTTTTTTATGGAGCCATTTATGTTTGTTTGGAGGGGGCCGAGGGCTTGGGAGAGGCATGTGGTTGAGGTTTTGGGGCCAAAGATTATTACCTCTGTTTTCTTTTCATTTAGCTGTAAATAATTTGTTGCCATCCAATTTTTAACTTCTTCCAGGCAGTTTAGCAGATTGTCGACTGAGCTGGTATTGTCAGGTGTGGCTGGGATGTAGAATTGAGTATCGTCTGCGTAACAATGATAGGAGATGTTATATTTTTTGAAAATGGAGCCAAGAGGGAGCACATATAGAGAGAACAATATGGGCCCTAGAATAGATCCCTGGGGGACGCCACATGTGATAGGGGCTGGGGATGAGTAACAGTTTCCAATCTGAACATTAAACGTTCTATCTTGCAGATAAGAGGTAAACCATTTTAAAACTGGACCCTTAAAACCAACCTCATCCTCCAACCTTTTTAAAAGTGTTGCATGATTGATTGTGTCGAAGGCCGCACTAAGGTCGAGAAGGACTAAAATTGCGCAAGATCCGTTGTCAACTGTTAAAAGAATGTCGTTTTGCACTTTTAGCAGTGCCGATTCCGTACTGTGTAGGGTCCTAAAACCAGACTGAAATTTATCTAGGATAGTGAAAGATTGTAGATATGTGGAGACCTGTGCGAAAACCACTTTTTCTAACACCTTAGAAATAAATGGCAGCTTAGAAATGGGTCTAAAGTTGTTTTGATCATTTGTATCCAGGCCAGGTTTTTTCAGTAGAGGATGAATGGTAGCATGCTTGAAACTAGAGGGGACAACCCCTGTTTCCAAACTGCTGTTAACAATGGCTAGGACGAGGGGGCCTAAGGTGATGAAAACATCTTTGAAAAGCCGGGAGGGAATAATGTCGGAGGGGCAGGAAGTGGGTTTTAAGTGAGAAACCACCTCAGACAGGTAGGATGATGAGACAGGTAGGAAGTTATGAAATTCGCTTGCTGACAAATGTGTTACGGTATGGTATGAAGCTGGAGGTATTATGAGAGCTCGGATGTTGGCGATTTTGTCTATGAAGAAGTTCTTAAATTTCTCACAGGTGTCTATGTCGGGAATGGGAGTGGAGGAAGCAGAGGCAGCAGGGTTAAGAATGGAGTTGATGGTTTTGAAAAGTACTTGGGGTCTATTGGAATGTGAGTTTATTAAATCAGCGTAAAATTTAGTCTTCGCTGTTTTTACTGAAGATTGGTAGGTCTTCAGACAGTTACGGAGAATTTGATATGAGACCTGCAGTTTATCCTGTTTCCATTTCCTTTCTGCCCGCCTGCAGGCCTGTCTTAGGGAGCGAGTGGTCTCGTTTAACCAAGGCATACCAGCCATGTCAGGCTTGCGTCTTGATACATTTTAACGGGGCGACAGTATTCAGTGTGTTGGAGCTGATCAAATGAAAAAATTAAACTAAAGTCTCTGTGTTGGTAGAAGCCATAATAATGTCGGAGATGGGAGATGAGTAGGACTGCAAGAGTGTTTCTGAAAAGTGTGTGGCTGTTTTGGGGTTAATAGAGCGGGTGAAATGGTGAGACTGGGTGGAGGTAGGAGGGGAACGTGGCAACATGGCTTCAAAAACAATCAGTCTGTGATCAGAGACACCAAGATTAAACGTCTCAGTGTTAGAGATATTTAGACCAGATGAGAGCACTAAGTCTAATGTATGGCCCTTGTCATGCGTTGGGCCAGAAACGGATTGTAAGAGGTTAAAAGAGTCCATGATATTAAAAAAGTCCTTGACCATTGGTTTCTCTGGGCAGCAAACGTGAATATTCAGGTCTCCTAGGATCAGCAGTCTTTCTGAGCGAGAAGCCATGGATGAAAGTAACTCAGAGAATTCTTCAATAAAATTGACATTAGGTTTTGGAGGTCTATAAACCAAGGCACACAGAATAGGGCTTGTGAGATTAATTTTAAAAAGTTGCACTTCAAAAGTTAAAAAATACTTCAGTTGGCAATAATTTACATTTAAAAGTGTCTTTAAAAATGGTGGCTAAACCACCACCGCGACTAGACCTTGGTGCGTTAAAAAAGCTACAGTGAGGAGGACAGATGTCACCAAGAGGAGAAAGGTCACCAATATTTAGCCATGTTTCTGTGATAAATAAAATTGCTATTTAGAATAAAGGTCTTCTGAGTTACAGCCTGAGCATTTATTAAGGCAAATTTTACTGGTAGGACCTCCGGTAGTAGCTGTGGAGCAGGGTTTTCTGAGTCATAATGTATTTGTTTATTACTGGGGAGGCGATTTGAATCTGTATGTCTGAAATTATTAATTGGTCTGTGTGAAATCCTAACTGGAATAGAGCTATTGATGTTACTAGTGAAGTTATGGAAAACGATAGGATGTCCACCCGACCGCAAGGGGGCAGTAAAGGGGCATTGAATCCTTGTTTGGAGTGGCCGGAAGTGGTCCTGTGGACAGCCGGGTCAGGTGGGGGTGAAAGTCATTGTTGTTGTTGTTGCGAATGCTCTCTGTGCGCTCTATGCGCTGCCACGGAACGGCGAAGATTGTTCATTAGTGATATACATCCCAGTCTATTTGGGTGTAATCCATCTGGACTAAAACAGGAGGGGCGATCCCAAAACAAGAAAAAATGAGGGATATAATGGATACCTGCAGAAAGGCAAACGGACTGTAACCAATAGTGGAGCGACATTACGCGGCTGATAATGATATCGCCTCGATTGATCGTGGGAAGCGGACCGGATATATGAACAATTAAACCACAGTTGCGGAGGAGCGTGAAAATCTTGTTGAAATTGGATCTACATTCTACTGAGCGACGGTCATTTGTACCTATGTGAAGGATGATGTTGGTGATGGTGGACGGGAGCGAGTCCAGAAAGTCGGGGAGTTTGATGAGGATGTCCGAGGTGGTCGCGCCAGGGAGGCAGTGGGTTATTGCGTTTGCGTATTGGACATGTTTTATTATAGAATCCCCGATGATGGCCATGGTGGGGGTAAACAGAGGCCGAGGAATGGACCCAGGGAGATTCAGCGAGGGGGGGCCTGATTGTGGAGTACTGACCAGCGACTGGGGTGGTGAGCCAGCGGCGGAGAGCGGCGGATTTTTAGCTTCTTGGACAGGGGAAGGGATGGCGGGCGGCAGCCTCCCAGACCGCCTATGGACCGCTGACCGCAACAGCTGGCCACGAGCAGAGGTGGAAGGGACCCGTCTCTCGGGTGGCTGCTGAGCAACCCCCGGTTCCGAAAGCGGCGGGGAGGTCTCGTGGACAGGGGTAAGTAGTGGAGGAAAATCCAGGATTGAGAACCTATTACATGTGCTGATGCTGGGGGCTTGCTGGGGGGGTGATCGGGTTGTAGCGTGAGCGACTTTGGTCCACGGGACTGGCGTGGAGCAGACTGGGAGCGCAGGGCTCGGTTCAGCGGCTCGCCGGACCCAGCGCCCGTCCTTGTCCTGGCGCATCGGGATGGTGTCATCCAGCTCCTTTCTGGCTGAGATGGTAACCGGACTAACCGACTAACCGAGGCCAGCACCGGGCTGGTGAGCGGCGCAGGAACGGTGTCGTCCATCTGGGGCTCCGGACCGAGAATCGAGGCGATGTCGTGCTGGCAGATGTACAGGGAGTCCAGCATTGTCTCGTCATCTCGGATCTGGTAGAGCCTGGTTATCCTCTCTTCCAGCTCGGACACCTTCAGGGTCAGGCGGAGGCAGCTGTCGCAGTCGGGAGTTGAGGTAGGTGCTGGCATGTTGATTGTTTCTGAGGATAGAAAAATAACTGGGGCCAGTAAAAGTGATTTGGCTGTTGACAGATGTGATTATGGTGAGAAATGGTGCTAGATAGCAGCGGCTCAGGGCAGGACGTACCGGCAAGGGCCACTAAAGTGGCCCGCCGTTGTGATTATTCGTATATAGCGGGCGATCGGTCCAGGTTCGGGACTTACCCGCCAGGCCCAGAGACTGGGCCTATGAGTTGGATGGGTCTGTCGGGTGGATGGTTGCTTCTCTGTCGGAGTTGGTGGAGAGTAGCCTAGCCTAGCCCGGCTAGCTGTCACGCCCGACTGGTTGTCAAGCCGGTTAGCTGTCAAGCTACCGGCTTGTGTTGTCTAGCCCAGGTAGATAGCACATCCAAAGTGCTCGCAATCAGAAAGGCTGATTGCTAAAAATCTAAGGCCGACATAAAAAAGACAGGTAAAGCTTTCATGGCCTGAAGTAAGAAAAATAATCTGTGGATCACTGTAGCACACCTGTAGACCAATGCAGTGCATGTATAGACCACTGTAGCACACCTGTAGACCATTGCAGTGCATCTATGGCCCACTGTATCACATCTGTAAACCACTGTAGCACACCTGTAGACCACTGCAGTGCATCTATAGACCACTCTAGTGCATTTGTGGACCACTGTGCTACATCTATACCACTGTACTAGAGAGCCTTTGGTCCTTTAGTGACAGCTAAGCATGGCAGTCTATTTGTATCCTTTACTGGTGCTATTGTTTTGTTTTTGTTTGTATTTCATAGGTATTTAAGCTATAATGTCTATTTATATTGCATTTTTATGTTTTGTTTTAACCTGTACAGCACTTTGGGAGACCTGGTCATGTTAAGTGTGTTTTTTAAATAATTTTGAGCTGGCTTGAGTTGAGATGCAGTATAGTGGACTATACAGTACAGTGGTCAATGTATGTGGCGGTACAATGGTCTATATATGCCATATAGTGGTTTATTGTTTCAGTACAGTGGTCTATAGATACCGTGCAGTGGTCTACATGCAGGACAGTGACCTCATGCAGCTATACATACAGTACAGTGGTCTCATACAGCTATAGATGCAGTACAGTTGTCTAGATACAGTACAGTGGTCTGTAGATGTAGTACAGTGGTCTCATGCACTGAGACCACTGTACTGCATCTATAGCTGTATGAGACCACTGTACTGTATGTATAGCTGCATGAGAGTATGGTGATCTCATACAGCTATAGATACAATACAGTGGTCTCATACAGCTATATATACAGTAAAGTGGTCTCATTTGTACAATAGGCGGAAATTACATATTCATACTGCATGCACAAAACTGCATGATTCTTGCCCCAAACTGCATGAAATTGACATAAATTGGGTATGTGTGTACAGGGGAGGCTTGTAGGTATCCATGTAACCCATTTCCATTCAGAAATATTGATGTGACAGCTCAAGGGACCATTTGGAAAATGGTGATGGTGTTTTTTTCCCTCACCAAAATGTTGTCTAACTTTAAATCTTTAGGTATTTAGCCCCCTTCCCGACATGGCAGCATGACAAGGTTGGTCTCATTGGAAACCTGAGGTTGTCTCAAATCAAATGATATCTTTATCTTTGGAGTGCGTCTAAATTTGAGCGAGCTACAGACTCCGAAAGACAGTCTCGCCGGGGTTCCAGTCAGCAATCCCGGAGGTGTCATAGGGGTAATAAAACATTGAAAAGAACACACTTTGGACCACTTTTTTTCTTGGGATCATCAAAATCTCAATATTAGAGGTCCTAAGGATGCCAAAAATCCAAACTAGAAAAAAAAATTAAGGGGGGTGCGCGTGGACCCCTCCTAGGGCCTCTGGTGCATCGATATGATCGATATGCCCGAAACGGAAGGTTCTGTGGTGCAAAAACTAAGTGTAAAATCTTTTCACGTTAATTTTCTGTAATTAATTAATCGCAATTAATCCGTTAAAGTCCCAGCCCTAATATATATATATATACATACACACACACACACACACACACACACACACACACACACACACACACACACACACACACACACACACACACACACACACAGAGAGAGAGAGAGAGAGAGAGAGAGAGAGAGAGAGAGAGATTAGCTGTATCATGTTCTTGAGTTTACACGCTGAGGAAGGCCTGCTGGCTGAAACGTCCACATGTTCTGATGGCTGCTGGGGGTAATACCTTTTAATAAACAATAAGAATTCATTCTAAAGTGAGTGCTGGCGTCCTTGTTCTACGTTCAATGTTTGCCTGAGCCGTGCACCCTAGACGAATGTTTATATGAACCACGTTGCTGACGAGTGCTCCTCTTCTCTCTTCCTGAAGTATCATGTTCTTAACCTAATTATGTTCTAGGGATTATTATATTTTAAATAGAGATGCCCCATAATATGTGTTTGTTTGTCTCTCACAGTGACATCTCAGACAGTTTAAATTGATTTGGATTAAAAATAATAGATGAGTTGGGGGAAGCCTCTAAGGTCGAGGTGGATAGTACAAGGGCACACACACACACAAGCTCATGTGCATGTGTTGTTTACCTTCTGTACATTCTGGACTTGAGCTATTCTCAGGCAGATATATCCTGGACAGGTTTACTGTACATGCACATGCTAACCACTGTGTGGGTTATCTAACACTAACTGTGATGTGTCAAGCAGCTAAACTGTCACTGAAGGTTGACCTGTTTCTTTGCTCCTACCATGCCAGCACCACCAGTGGGCTCTGCTTCAACTGTGGCTTCTGTTTCCACTGGAGTTGTCTTCTAATGTGCTGAGCAGGCAGTAATATAGCAGAGCCTGAATGTCAATATCAAATATAATAGTTTGTGTGTATATATTTTCCATCATAATTGAAATATTTTTCAATCTGACTGAATTTATATTTTTAATCTCTGTTATATTTTTAATCTCTATCTACATTTTAATGGTGATAGTAGTTCAATGACAGATGCTGCAGGTCAACACTTGGTGTCCAAGGCCTCATCATCCAAAAGTATCTACCTTAAGATAAGATCCTGTTGGTCTCATTGACTAATAATGGAGGCCTCTAGAAAGCTAAGAAACATCTCCTGTCATATAATAAATGTATGATTATGATTATGATGTGTTCTGTTATTACAGTGATACAGGGTCAAGGTGGCTGGAGAGTAACCTACAACCCTTATAATAGTATGTGTGCCCTTAAGGGATCAACTGTGCAAATAAGCTGCACCTACAGTTATCCATCCAACGCAGGTTATGAAGTCACAAACAGTTTCTGGTTTACTAAACTGGAGGATAATAAACCTATGGATCTGAAACAGGACTCTCAGTATGCAGGTCGTGTGGAGAACCATTGTGACCAACAGCACAGGAGATGTACACTGACCATTAGAGACATAAGAGAGACTGATGCAGCAAAATACATGTTTGGGTTAATAACAAACACAGATGAGACATATACTACTGGTGCTGGTCGCTTTGGAGTCAAATTATCTGTCACAGGTAACCTTTTCACTGTAGTAGTTTACCTGGTACACTTCTGACTGAACTTAAACAGAAACACACATCAGAGTAAATGTATTAATCTATGATGACTACAATCATGATTTTTTTGTTACATTTATTTGTTTATGTCATCCTCTAGTCCTGCGGGTGACGATGAGTCCTTCCACAGTTACAGAAGGACAGAGGGTGACACTGACTTGTAACACCAACTGTTATCTGTCTGGCAACCCCACCTACATCTGGTACCAGAATGGACAGCTTCTAAAAGAGAAAAAACAGAAGTATGAGACTCTAAACCCAGTCAGCAGTCAGCATGCAGGAGAATACTCCTGTGTTGTCAAAGGTCAAGAAGATCTCAAAAGTCTTGAAAAAACTCTCACTGTCAGATGTAAGTAGATGTTTGTTAATTTTGGACGGGTACACATTTGTGTCTATTACCCCCTCAGGCTGGGAACAGTGTATTACAGTAAATGTACAGTAGTAGTATAGTAATGTTTCTAAACATATTTAAGTTAGTAGTAGTTAGTAGTAAAGTATTTTTTCTTTCTATGAAAGCCAAAGGTGTAAGCTATCAAATAGTTTGGGAATTTTGTTTCTAGCTGCTACAGAGGCTGAGTAATATGTTTTCCAGAAAAATAGTGGGTAATTTTCAAATGTCTTTAAGGCTTTTTTCAAATCGGTCTTAAGCCTAAATGGGTTAGGTTAACTTGTGCTGTTCATGAATCTCAAATTACATGTGTATTTTTGTTTGTGACTGTGTTCTGATAAAGGTAGTTCACCCACACTGACTTCACTGCCGTATTGACCTTATATAATTAAAAAACGGAAGATGGACAAGACAACAAAAATGCAGAGGAAAAATCAGTGTGTGCAGGACTCAGTGTGTGCAGGACTTCCCTGCACCACAAAAAGAGTCAAGCAACTTGGTGTATGGGTTCATTTGTATTCAAACTTCTAATTAATTAAAAGACTATATTCCATCAACCTGAATTTAATTTGAGCCCTACACAAAAATACATTTCTTCACTTTGACTACAGATGCTGAATTATGTATCGTCCAAAAAAGCTAATTTTGGTGGGTTTGTGTTTGAGAGTGTACTATGTGGTCTGTGTGTACAGTGTGTACAATACAATGGTATAAAAGTTCAATGACAGACAATGCTGCAGGTCAACAATTGTTTTGAGAAGTTCAAGGCCTCATTATCCAACACCATACTGGTACTGAGATCCTGATACCCTCATTGACTGACTAATAATGGAGGGTTCTAGCAAGCAAAGAAATCTGCTTCTTAACTGCACCGTATTGTGCTGTTTTTTAATGTGCTGCTCATTCATATATACTGTAATATTATTGTCCCTCTCAAATGAACAAATACAGTATATCATGTCTTCTAATGACTTTATGATTGTGATAAAGATATGTTCTGTGTTACAGCTGACTGGGGACAGTGGGCAGTAACCTACAACTCTGATCGAGTGTGCGTCAGTAGGGGATCAACTGTGCACATTTACTGCACCTACAGTTACCCATCTGATGCATATTATAAAATCACAAACAGATTATGGTTTACTACATTTAATACTGATGGTGAACCTGTGGATCTGAAACAGGATCCTGCGCGTGCAGATCGTGTGCAGTACCATTGTGATGACCTGGATCGCAGCTGTTCCCTGACCATAAGAGACCTGAGAGACACTGATTCAGCAGATTACAAATTTAGGTTCATAACAAATGTACCAGAAGGGAAATATATTGGTCAACCTGGAGTCACATTAACTGTCACAGGTAACTTTTACAGAAACACACATCAGAGTTGGTTAATTCATCTTTGTGACTAGAATCATCATGATTTCTTTTTTTATGGCACCTAAGACTACTGTGAAGATTCCAGAGGTTACGAAAAAACACCCAACAGCAATTGTGAGTAGGTTTTTGTTCATTTGTGATGTTTATTTTTTGGGATCTCAAATCACACTTTTATTTGGTTTGCGACTGCGTGCTGATACTCAATATACAAATTAATGAAAAAAGACTTTAGGTTAGTTTCTAAACTAGCCCCATCTGTGACCTCCCCCTTCACTGTAGCTATGGAAGTCGGTCACATAGTATTTCCATCCAGAATTGGGGGTACCAGGTGAATGAGTTCTTATGGAAGTAGACAAACACTTAAAGCCCTATTTTAGTCCAGACTAAACCCTAAACCCCTAAACGTCTTTGCCTTTTTTACTATTTTGAGAACATTTTGAAGTATTTAAAACGTTTTTAAAATAGTTTAAAAAAAAAGGCAAAGAAGTTTAGGGGTTCAAGTTTTAGCATGGACGAAAATAGGGCCCCTAGTGTTTGGAGAAGTCTAATGTCTGGAATGTGAGCAGGCCTCTAGCAAGCAAAGAAAAAGCTCCTGTAACCTAACAACTTTATGATTATGATTATTATGTTCTGTGTTACAGATGAATGGGGAGTAACCTACACCTCTCGTCCTTTGTGTGTCTTTAAGAGATCAACTGTGCAAATAAGCTGCACATACACTTACCCGTCCAGCATCCAATACAATTCATATCATCCTTATTATTATGATCACATTGTCAAAGACATCAAAGTCAACATCATGAACAGTTTCTGGTTTACTAAATCGGAGTCTAATGGACCTGTGGATCTGTACCAGGACTCTCAGTATGCAGGTCGTGTGGGATACCATTGTGTCAAACAGCACAGCAGCTGTACCCTGACCATTAGAAACCTGACAGAGACTGATTCAGCAGAGTACATGTTCAGGTTCATAACCAACATAAAAAATGGGAGATTTGCTGGTGAACCTGGAGTCAAATTGGTTGTCACAGGTAACTCAGTGTTATTATTTGGGTATGATTCCATTTGGAGATATTTAATTTGTCACTATAACATCATGATGGTTTTCATTAATTTTCTGTTCAACATCTAGGAAATACACACATCACAGCATTGAGCCTACTATCACGATGATGTTTTTATTTTTTTCTTTACTTTTCTTTGGCACCCTCTAGGCCTGCGACTGGCGATCTCTACTTCCACAGCGATAGAAGGACAGAAGGTGACACTGACCTGTAACACTGACTGTTCTCTGATGGACAAACCCAGCTACATCTGGTACCAGAATGGACAGCTTCTAAACCTCACAGAGAGCCAACAGATGGTTGTAGGCCCAGTCTGTGGTCGTCATAGAGGAAACTACTCCTGTGCTGTCAAAGGTCTAGAGGATGTCAGAGCTCCTAACCAAACTCTCACCGTCAGATGTGAGTAGAGTTTGTTGTTCATGTATTGGATCTGAAATCATAGTTCTATTTGGCTTGTTGTGACTTTGTCCCCAGTCGTGTAAGTACATTTACTCTACACATTTAGGTATTTTTTACTTTACTGGAGTATTTCTAATTTTCAATACTCCACTGCATCTCAAGGCAAATATACTTTTACTCTACTACATTAAAGGAGTAGTTCACCCCCAAAAAAGATGTTTTTTATTGATTACTCACGCCATGGAGACTTGAGTTCATACAGTATATATATTATATTATTCGACGGGTGAAATATCATATTTTTGTAATCTAATAAATCATTAAAACGCTGCTTTGCAAGTCTTGAAATCAACCAGCAATTAACGGGTTAACTTTTGTAGGCGGGACAAAGGCTGGGTTCGTGAAATAACAGTCATCGATTGGCTGTGAGAGGTTTTCACTGGTGCGGTGGATGCGGAACTCAGCAAGCAGAAGAGAGAGAGCAGAACTACAATGCGTCGCGGATAGACGCGTTGTGAGCTTGTAGATCTGCTATTTTTGAAATTTTTGTCTTACAACTGAACATAGCATAAACATGATGAAACTTGCGACGAAAAACGAGTTCATTTTACAAGGAAAACTCAGAAAATAACTGTTCAAGCCTATCCTATCTATGTTCAACAACAAGCACATTTATACTGTCCATCCTTTGTTTGTTACAAGCAGTGTTGTATTGGTGATTGTTTAGCTTCGGGATCCAGGCATTTAGTGATTGTTTGATGGGATGCACGTTATGTTAAAGACTTCACACGCATGTCGTTAACACCTACGCTACTTAGCAGACCATTTAAGCCCCGTTTTCACTGAGTCAAACTTCTGGAAGTTTTTTCCAAAATGACGGCAATTTTGAAATTCACGCCATGTGAAAACGGCCACTTATTTTGTCTTCCGTGAGTTTTGGTGTCCCAAACGTGACGGGAAAATACCTAGTAATTTTTGCCTAAAGTCCCGGCAGAATAGAAATATCCCCACAGTGAAAACGGCATACCGTGATTTTTACTTTTTTCGGACAAGCAGGTGCACGCAAGGAGCCAATATTAACAGTTAAAGCATTGTAATTGGGATTGAAAGCTTCAGAATCCATATTGCATTCGAATGTTATGTAAGCCAGCCAAACACAGAAGACAGACTCGAGAAATGCAAGCTTAATGCTAGATCAATGCATGGTTCAAAATTATTCTATAGCCTATTTGTAATTAAGCTGTGTGGGTTTTGATACAAGTCCGCTCTGGAGACAGGAGCGCGATGCGCTCGTAATGTGATAAAAGCTGGAATCTTTACCAACTTTTTTTACGGTGCTATAGCCTATTTTTTGTCTGAGTGAGACACAATGCGCTCATTTGGCCTATGCTGTGATGAAAGTTGGAAGCTACCAACTCAAAGAGCGTAACTTGTTAAATCCATTGGTGAGAGAGAAAAGGAGAGACGAACAGACGTGACTCGCTGCTGCTTTAGCAAGCGATCAAGCGTCCAGACGCAGACGGTGTGGTAAGCACTGGTTGCCATGTTTGCTAATTATAAGCGACTATGGTCTTGATTTCCGTAAAGTTGCTTGTATGTATTGATCGTTTCTGGCTGCTTTTTATTTGTTGTGATCTTTTAGATCGGTAATTGTCAAGTAGCTGATGTGGCGATGCTTATAGTTTTAAATTGCTTTTGTGGCCTAGATAATATCACTTTTTGGGGCTTATTTTCGTACACCTGGTTGCTTATTTCTCTCGCAAAGTCTGGCAACACGGATTTTCATTCCGTGACGGTTTAGTAGTGAAAACGATGTATTTTATGGCGATGCCAGCATTTTTGCTCATGTGAAAACACCCAAAAAACAAAACTCCCGGCAAGTTGAAAATGATTATGCTAATTATTTTGCAGGAAAAATTCCGGAACTGTAGTGAAAACATGCCTTTATATGTACCGTGACTCATTCCAATGTTAATGAAGGCTGGAGTGACTCGAGTCTCGACCAATACAACAGACAAGGCTAAGATGCGTTATGATTCCATGCTATAGGCTATAGTACCTCATACAGTATATGTAACACACAAGCTTTACAAGATCATCAATTCCACTCCAATCCGTGTCGCGAAACTCTTGACCCGTTATCACAAATAAAACGCTGGACGCTTGTTCCTTCATTGGATAAGATGAGATAAAGCTGAAAATGAAACATGACATGATCAACACAAGTTGTGGTGAAGCACTAAACTGGATATACTCGGCAAGAGGAACGAAACTCGGCAGCAATAGAAGAAGTAGCCCAAAGTATTACACACTTTTGTCAGCAATGAGCATTGAGCTTGTTGTGCTCTGGAGTGCCCCTCCCCTCCTACACTGTGCCATCAATAGTGACGGGCCAGCCGTTTTTATGTCGGCACATCAGTCACAAGCCGTTACAGTGTGGTAGGATTTGACAACAATCAAACATGAATGGATTAGGAGAACTCTATGGGAGAAATACTAACACCAGAGCTCACAGCTGCATTTCTGCTGGAGAAATATTGTCACGGCTTAAAAAGAAGAAAAAAAAATCGGTGAATGCCCTACTATATATATATACTATATATATATATATATATATATATATATATATATATATATATATATATATAATTATATATAATTACCCATATTATTATTATTATTATTATTATTATTATTTTGTCGCATTCTTAATAATTTGACGATTATAACATTAACCCCATTGTTTCCACATGGAGACCCAAATGCATTTGGGTCTTCACCCGGAATCCATGCGGGTAATATATATGTGCATTGAGCACAGATATGTGCTGCTGTACTAAGTGCACCTTTCTAGTTTCAAATTTTTTTTTTCTTTTTTTCTTTTTATGGCATCCTCAAGGCCTGCTGGTGATGATTACTCCTTCCACAGTCGAAGAAGGACAGAATGTGACTTTGACCTGTAAGACCAACTGTTCTTTGACTATCTACCCCACCTACATCTGGTACCACAACGGAAAGGAAGTAAAACACAATGAGAGCCTACAGACTATGGTTCTAAACAATGTTAGCAGTGAGGAGAAAGGAGAATACTCCTGTGGTGTCAAAGATGATCCCAGACACCGAGATCGAGGTCCCACAGAAACTCTCACCGTCAGACGTGAGTAGAATTTGTCTGTAATTACAATTAATATTAAAGGGATACAGTGTATTTCACTTTCAAACATGTTTGTGTTAATTTTAATGTCTCGGGAATAAAAGAGCACTCAGACAGTTATTAAACTTGCTTCAGAATTTATCATTTATTTGGGGGGAATAAATAAATATTGAGAATACCAGTAAGACTCCTTAATCGTGAGATCATTGACCGTCAGGTCGCATGTACCGGTATACACGCAGCCACATCGTGGCGCTAGAACAGGGGCATGTGAGAAATCAGTGGCAGGGGTTGTGGTTTGGCAGCCAAGGAGTGTGTGTGCAAAGTTTGGCATGGATAGGGGCAACGGTGCCGGAGATAAGAGTAGGGCCAAAAGTGTGACGTAACGTGACGTGACGTGTCGACGTGACGTGACAGCCGGTGGAGCTGTTTATAGTAACTAATGAAGAAATTAATTGAAAAAAGAAAAAGAAACACACATGGCCCCCTCACCTAAAGGACAAAATCAGACACCAGAACCAAGAACAGGTGTTTTTGATGAGTCTATCATGGTTCAAATGGAGTTTGAAGTTACAATGGGTTTGTAAAGGGGTTGTGTCTGTTAAAATGAATACAAATATCTAAATACTGAATCAAGCACTTAAAAACTGTCTGGGGTGCTATTGTAATGCCTGAGTAGAAGTTAAATTGATCCCAAACTATATTGAAAGTGAAATATCTCTATAATTAAATTAAAATCACATTTAACCCATGCCAAGAACAAACAGCCTAAATCTAAATTTGTTATGCATTTATGACGGAATTACCCTGGCTTTTCAGTCCAAGATTGTTTACCTTGCTCCAGTGCTCCACAGTGCTTACAGAATATGCAGAGCATTTGTTGCTTTCACATTCCCTGCAAACTGCTTCACATTTTGGCCTAATATTTTTGGGCATTTTGCCTTTTCTTCAGATTTTGGCCAAACTTGTAAAACGAAATTGATACACATACCAAAGTAAAATGTGCTGCAGGCATGGCAGAGCTTGCGTCTCAGAAGTACAAAGCAGCCGCCAAGTGCTTCCTACTAGCCTCTTTCGACCACTGTGATTTTCCAGAGCTTCTGTCTCCCAGTAACGTAGTAGGTTTCTGTGCACTGGCAACATTTGACAGACAGGAGCTCCAACAACATGTCATTTCCAGCAGTACCTTTAAGTTATTTCTAGAGTTAGAGCCACAAGTGCATGACATCATCTTTACGTTCTACGAATCCAAGTACGCCTCTTGTCTCAAACTACTGGATGAAATGAAGGACAACCTTCTGCTGGACCTGTATCTGGCTCCTCATGTCAGAACACTGTACACACAGATCAGTATCAGAATCTCACCTCTGGAATAATGTGATCAGGATGTACAGTATCTGTCAGATTTTTCATAATCATTCCAATGTGGCTGTGATTGCTTTGCTGTCCAAAGTTTCTATTTTTGAGCACTACATCTGCATGCCACTTTTGTACAACTAAGTAGGGCATTAATATACAAAAAAATCGCACCTGTGCGAAGTGAGCGGTGCAAAAATATTTAGGGAGTATGATATATTGTGGACTTCGATTTTCAAGCCTTTTCTTTAAATAATCATAAATGCTTTTCCCTTTTAAATTGAAGATATTAAATAATATCTTTATTATTACACACATTACATATGAATATGGTTAATATGTGTGTGTGTGTGTGTGTGTGTGTGTGTGTGTGTGTGTGTGTGTGTGTGTGTGTGTGTGTGTGTGTGTGTGTGTGTGTGTGTGTGTGTGTGTGTATGTGTATGTGGCCATGATCAATCAATAGCTAGCTGTTCTAACAATACATTTGCCAAATTCAACACTAGCAGTTTAGTATTCACAATCACCAAGTCAGCATTTATCAGCATCGACAAGTTAGCATTCACAATCACTATAGGTTAACATTCACAATATACATCAGCAATATAAACCAATTCTATTCAATCATGTACATGATGTCATGTTTACATCACAATAGATGGTTTACGGTAGGCGAACGAGGCATCTAGCTCTTTATATCTGTGGTAGTTACTGGGAGAGGAAACCAAAGGACAAGGTGACCATGGAGCCTTGGAGCAGAGGGGAAGCGTGTGGATATTTATCTTTTCCAAAATAAGTAGAGCTACAGAGAGTCGATCTCCAGAGAGGCGAGAAGAGGCCAGAAGATGAATGAAAGATTTTCGTTTTTTAAAGTCTGTTCATTTGTATTTTAAACTTGTATTAGCTGCCTGTCATTTATAACCTGTGAAATTATCCACAGTCTGTCTAAAAGTGTGGTTATTTTATCGCTTATCAGTGATATTCATCTAATACAATTTTGAAATTCAAATTCAATGGCCTAAAGGGTGAACCAATCGGGTGCCTCAGTGTCTATGACATTGTTTTTTATGACGTATTTTCTCCGGCCTAAGCACGTTCTAAATCAGGGTGAACCAATCATCATTAGAGACTAATTTTTTTTTTCCAAAAGCTCTTTATTTGTATTTTAAACTTGTATTAGTTGCCTATCATTCATAATCTGTGAAATTATCCACAGTCTGTCTAAAAGTGTGGTTGTTTTCTCTGCTTATGGGTGATATATTAATACAATTTTGAAATTCAAATTCATTGGTCTATTCAGTTTGGTCAATTCATAATCAAGTAAGCATTTGATTGGACACCATGTTTATTTTCTCCGGCCTAAAGGGTGAACCAATCAGGTACCTCTGTGCCTATGACATCATTTTTTATGACGTATTTTCTGTGGCCTAAACATGTTCTAAATCAGGGTGAACCAATCGGGTGCCTCTGTGCCTATGACATCATGGACAAATCAACAGAATCGAAGTGTTTAATTGGTCTAGCTAACTCATGTCATCATCATTAGTGACATCATAATTTTGGTAAAAAAGCGGTCTATAGGAGCGGTTTGCACCGCTCAAAAAATAAATGTTACAAGGTTTCTGCCTGACAGTGACTATACTGTACTGTATGAGTCTGGACATGCATGTAAACTGCAACTGGTTGACAGAGGCATACAACCACGATGCAGTATTCTAGTTTTAACCATACCTTAGTGTCTCTTTTCTGGACATAATAGCTGAACAACAAAAATGGGCGAACATTCATGAAAATAGGCAAGCATTCATCCAAAATGTTACATCTAGATGCTCACAATACATCTTAAAACAAAGCTTTGTGGGCATGCATACCAGGTATTTTGCTATTTGAACTACAATACACTATATAGATTTTAAGTGATTAAAGTTAATCTATGTTAAAATTATGTTTTGCAGATGGTCCAAAGAAGGTTTCATTATCAGTGAGACCCTCTGATGTGATAAAGGAGGGTAGTACAGTGACACTGACTTGTAAAAGTGATGCCGACCCGAAAGAATTGTACATCTGGTACAAGGAGAATGCAACACTGCCAGGACAAAAAGAAACATATACATTCTACTCCATCAGCTCCAAAGATAGCGGGACGTACCATTGTCTATCTTCAAATGAATATGGAAACTTAAGCTCATCCGTTGTTATAGATGTCCAATGTAAGTACAGTACATACAGTAAAAGGTTTTCAGGGCAACTAAATCCTATGTTAAAACACTGTTTTATCAAATATAGAAGCAGTATTATGAACATGGTAAGAATGTTCAGTCAAACATTTATGAGTTGTGTTTCTAACTTTCACAGATGCAATTGATTGAATGTGCTATTCATAATAAAATGTAAGCTTTATACAGTGGTGGAAAAAATACTCAAATTCATTGCTTAAATAAAAGTGTCAATACTGAAACATACAAATACTTTGTTACAAGTAAAAGCATGGAATTCAAAATGTATTGAGTAAAAGTATTAGTGTTGGCATTAGAATGTACTTCAAGTGCCTAAAGTAGCAGATCTACAAGCTCACAACGTGTCGCATGGTGGCACGCTGTGAGCTTGTAAATCCATTTTATGTGTCACCAAAAAGCAGCAGGTACTCTGCCTTCACCCGATGACCAATGACCAAATACCATATCTGCTTCCTCCTCAAGCGGAACCGCCCACTTCCCGCAAAGCATTGTGGGAAATGTATTATTTTTTGGAACAGACTTTGACTGAACACACAACTTAGACTGAACTCAGTGCGTTCCAGTCTGAGTGCAGCCTCTAGACACACACACACACACACACACACACACACACACACACACACACACACACACACACACACACACACACACACACACACACACTAATATTTCACATAGATTATTATCAGGAAACTCACTAACATGAGTTCTGCAGTTCTGCTGAACTTGATGATTTACCATCAGTCTGCTTGAAGAGGAAGGACATGGTCCCGTTTTAAACACATTCTGTTTACAACTTACCAGCAACAACTTACTGAATTTACCAGCAAACTCTGTAAGTTTACAGATTTATTAGACAAGAAACATTTTGAATTACACAATATTGCACTAGGACTGAGTACAATGACAAGGGTGAAGATTGCCACTGTTGATCTGGTTAAATTATATTAGCCTATAATATTTCCTCTTGTGTACATTATCCATAATGTGTTTTAGTTCCTCCGAAGCCTTCAACCCAGAGGAGAGGCCTAACTTCCAAATAGATCGACTGCCTAGAATGAGGAGATTGAGCAATATGTTGCAAGCTGCTTTGCCTTACACTTGGACAACCCCCATGATCCTCATGCAAGCCCCTGACCACCAGCCTGTGGACATGACCCAAGCTGCCAAATAAAAACAATGAGCTGACACTTATAGCGCCACACAAACGCACACGCACACACACACACTCGCTCGCACGCACGCACGCACGCACGCAGGCACGCACGCAGGCAGGCACGCACACACACACACACACACACACACACACACACACACACACACACACACACACACACACACAGACAGACACGCACACGCACACACACACACACACACACACACACACACACTAATATTTCACATAGATTATTATCAGGAAACTCACTAACATGAGTTTTGCAGTTCTGCTGTAGAACTTGATGATTTACCATCAGTCTGCTTGAAGAGGAAGGATGTGGTCCCATTTTAAACACATTCTGTCCTAATTGTATCAACCTCGGTGGAATCAACCTGTTTACAACTTACCAGCACACTCTGTAAGTTTACAGGTTTATTAGACAAGAAGCATTTTAAATGACACAATATTGCAAGACTGAGTACAATGACAAGGGTAAAGATAGAGAGCACCACTGTTATGATCTGGTTAAATTATATTATAATATTTCCTCTTATGTACATTATCCATAATGTGTTTTAGTTCCTCTAAAGCCTTCAACCGAGAAGAGAGGCCTAACTATGAATGTTAGAGGAGCAACAGGTGGATTTGTGCTCTTCCTTTTGACTGTACCAGGTATTGTACATTTATATTTAATATTTATTTATTTAGAGAATGGTGAACTGATAAAAGGCATGATTATCAGTGTGGTTTATTGTTAGATCAATGAAATCTTCATCTGAATACTGTCTGTCTGTTTGTTTGTTTGTTTGTTTGTTTGTTTGTTTGTTTGTTTGTTTGTTTGTTTGTGATTTAAAAGGATCACTGTTAGCTGATGCCATGTCAGACAGCTAGTCCTCCTGGGTTCCACCACATGACAAAATACTGCATCAATCGGAATATTAAAAAGGTCTAGAGGTTTTCTGACTGTTGTACCACTGCATTGCTTTAAAAAAATTATGATAACAAACAAACAAATATGACATCAGACACCCGCGATATATATATATATATATATATATATATATATATATATATATATATATATATATATATTAGGGCTGGGATGCGTTTACATTTTTTTATCGAATTAATTACAGGCTTTGTAATTAATTAAGGCAGGGGTCGTTAATAATGACCCCCCCCCCCTCCCCTGGAGGAATTTAGGGGAGGGTGATGCTATTTTGATTTTAGTCTCGGGGAGGGTGATGCTATTTTAATTTGAGTGTCAGGGAGGGTCATGCGATTTTGAATAAAAAAATAGTCCAGGTTTTTATAGGCCTATTTTACTACAGCGTTCCTTTCAATAATGGGTGGGTGACGTGACGTAGCGTTTTCGCTGTCCTCGGTGTCAAACATGTATAAATAAAAAATATATTTGTCAAAAACCTTCTGAATATTGTGCAGGACATTAAGCTTTATGTGAACTTACTCAAGATTAAAACATTTCATTCCTCATTTCTTCAGAATTTTCAACCAAACATGGCAAAAATCATATGGTGTGACTGTCCCGACCTTGTTTCTCAAAGTGGAAACTTGAATAAAACTAAGAAAAAGAATTGCTAAAATTAATTTAAAAATGAATTTAGGCTCACAAAAATGTCTATTTGTGAGCCTATATCTTTTCAAAGTCAAAGCATAATGTTTTCAGTCATTTCTGATCAAAAAGATTTTGTCCCCCAAACCAAAATCATTTGGTGTGACACTAGTTTGGAAAAATTAAACAGGCAATTATTTGGACACCTATTGGCTAAAGAGGTCCTTCTTCTGTATTGATTGATTGATTGAAGGCTTTATTAGAAGTTTGCATAGGAAAATGTACAGATTCATGACGGTACAGTTCACTGGTACAAGGTCTACTAAAAGGAGATCCATGAAAAGACTAAGCTTATTTCAACAGGAAACCATTTAAGTATCTCATATAACATTGAATGACAGACAAATAGAACACAGTACTATGCAGTAGATATGTAAAGAAAAGGGGGGAAAAAAAGAAAAGAAAACAGTAAATCTAAACAAACAGTAAGTATATACAAGGAATATACAGTAAATCTAAACAAACAGTAAGTATATACAAGGAATATACAAGTATACAAGTATATACAAGGAAGGGGCAGGGAGGGTAGGGTTGGGCTAGGTTTTTTACCAGTTGCGAACGGCTGCTGCCTGTAAGTGGTTTTTCAGGGCAATTTTAAAGGATGCTAGTGATCCACACTCCTTTATGGCCTTCGGTAAGGCATTCCACATTTTTGTGGTATAGCAGAAGAACGAGTTCGACCCTTTCTTTGAGTTGACTCTGGGTTGAACGTGATCTGTGGCACTGCCTCTGGTGTTGTAATTATGGACATCCTTAACGTTTATAAAGTATTTTGACAGGTACTTGGGTATCATAGTGGTGTAGTGTATCTTGTACACCAGGCCCATTGCAAGGCTATTCAGCACTCCCAGCACAACTGCAAGACAGGTGTCTGAGGTGAGTTATGATTTTAACATTTTCATGAAATGCCATCTTGTTGAAACTTTGACAAGTGTGGCACTTCTGGATGTCTGTTGGTGTGACACCTTTTCATTAAAAAAGCTAAGGTTATTTGAAGTTTTGGTCATAATTACATGTAAATCTAGGTTGCTTTGTTATAGCTAGCATGTTGTTAGCATGCTAATTTGTACCTAGTAGCCTCAAGGTAAACCTAAATGCAGAAAACGTAATATGCTGTGACACTTCATCATAATGGTGTGACATGTCTGCTTGTCACGCCATATGACTTGATTGTCACACCATATGATATATACTGTATTTTCCTACAGATATAACAATAAATAACAAAGTCCCATGTTTCTTTTGTCCATTTAAACATTTGTTTTAAACATTTTTACATAAAATTTAATTTAGATTCATTCAGTGATACTTCAAATTCATCAGACAGAGCAGAAACCCCTTCACAGAAACCTTAACATATTGTTTCAATCTAAACAATATTTTCTCTTCGTCTTAAACTATACATTCCATTGTCATCGATTCATTCCTTTTCATTCCATTGTCATCGATTCATTCCTTTTCTTCCTTAACTAAGTGGTGGCCCATCTGCGGAACTGCCCCCTTCCCAGCTCAGCTGCAGGCCCAAAACAGCTTCCGGAGCTCAGTGAGTATATGCTTGGCAAACTTGAGCACCTGCTAGTAATTACATTTTACTACTAAGAACAATCTACCTGACAAATAAATGACATTTAAATGTCTCCTCCTGAAGGTCTTCTACTCAGGTGCTGGACACAAGTGCATCTATTGGAGAGGCCCAAGCTGAGGATTCAGACACCTCTTCAGATGAATACACACAAGGACAGTTGGTCATAATCAAATATGAGGGAAAGCCATGTGTGGGGCAGATTGTTACCATTAATAAGGAGGGGCTAGAGATAAACTGCATGAATCAAATTGGAAAATTTTAAAATGGTTTTGTCTGGCCAAAGGGGCGAGACTGCATTTTCTACGAAGAGCAGGAAGTTGTCTGTGGCATAGCAGAACTGCAACAAGGCAGCCGGTTTGCTACCCTCACCAAATATGACTGGCTGATGTACAATACAGTCTACTCTGAATGTCTTGTCTTGTCTTGTCTTGTCTTGTCTTGTCTTGTCTTGTCTTGTCTTGTCTTGTCTTGTCTTGTCTAATCTAATGCTTTTGTACTTTCACTCACTGGACTGGACAGTGTGTTAAGGTAGGACCCGAGACAAAAATAGCGAAAATAGCTGATCTACAAGCTCTCAACGTGTCGTGCTGCGATAGCTTGTAGATCAGCTATTTTCGGAGTTGCGCAACCCAGCACTCTTTAGCTAGTGGAGATGTGGTGTAATGTTATGATTCCTAAATACATTTTTTCAATACAAAATGCTGTGTTCAAGTTCAGGAGACTTCGGAAAAAAACAATTCACCTGAATGCTGAGTTCTGTTTCCACTAATTGGTGTTAATAAAATGTTGCCTTGGCTCCCAGTGTGGCTATGCACCTTATTGTCTCTTTAAGATCCTTCTGCCGTGGGCCGGCAGAAGACTTAGGTGTGCGTAGCATTCCTGTGCACGTCCTCATCATCCCTCTACTACAATTCTTTGTTATCCCATGTTAAAGCCCTACAATAATATCCTGTTCCGAAATATTAAGGCCATGTTATTTAATGTCAAAGCAATTTTACTGTTGCTGTTTTTCCTGGGTAATTGTTTAATCAATCAGTAAAGTTCAGTACTCACTAATAGGTAGGTTAAAACACAATTTGCTTTGACACATGAAGATATAATCATACGGTGTGACACTAAATCATTTGGTGTGACATTCCAAATAGTGAAAAATCATACCTTTATTAATGATGAAACCAAAAAAGATTGTATGGATTACATAGAAAATAGTATCAGGAAGAGTCACAAATATTTGTGTAATTTTAGAGAAAGTTTTGTCAGAATAAATTTAAAATATGTTGAAAGATCGACAACATGGGCCTCACACAGAGTGTTGATTATGAAAAAGAAATACAGATTTAATTAATTTTCACAAAACTATAGTGGATCACAGGTTAGTTATGATAAAGGACTTTGATAAAGTGAGTAACTTAAGAAAGGTGTACTCCATTTTAATTTTATGAACAATTATTGTCATGTCACACCATATGACGATTTTAGGCACAAGTACAACAAACTGCTGAATAAAGTCTGATTCCAATAAAATATCTAAAAACAAAATGTGTTTCCATAAAGTTGAGAGTGAGTAGAACAAAAGTAAATAATTTTTATGCCTGCTATTTAAAGTTTTTTTAAAAACACATTTTTGGGGGCGTCACGTCACTGACCCTAATACTATTATTATTTAATTAAGGAACGCTGTAGTAAAATACAACAATGATACCCCCCTCTGCTTTCTCCTCAATGGTACAGCCGAGCTATCACTGACGTGCTTCACAGTGCGGAACTTCAGTCTCTCAATGAGTGCTTTAATGAGCACAGAGCGGAGAGATGCTCTCAAAAGTTTGTGCACGACGATATTTCATGATTATTAATCAGATCATGAGCATTTAGCGTTATAGCGTTCATGTTTTCCTACCATCTACCATCTAATTCTACCATCTAATCACATCACATGTATGCGAGGCACCCGTGTAGGTCCACTACTACTCGCTCGGTATACAGATCAGAGTTGGTAAAAAAAAAAAAAAAGAAAACAAACGAAACGACTGACTGACTGACGAGGAGAGGGGGAGAGAGATTTGTCAAATCATTTTGATCATAGCTCTCTCTCTCTCACTAATCAATTTGATCATCTCTCTCTCTCTCTCTCTCTCTCTCTCTCTCTCTCTCTCTCTCTCTCTCTCTCTCTCTCTCTCTCTGTCACATTATGATATGTATAGGCCTATACTGTATGTGATGTTCTGTCATGAAACCAAACAGCACCGCCTTCTTTTTTTATGTCTCCAATACTTCTGCACATTTGGAATCAGTTTTTACCCAGTCCCAGAACTCAAGCAAATTAAATCGTACAACGTCCCTTTTATAGCTGATCAGTCATCGAAAACAAAAGCTCTCAACGCATCACAGACTGTCACACAATGTCAAATTGGTTGGTTCTATTTTGTCAGACGCCCGTGGCTGCCCATATGCGCAGTTCCGCACGTAGGCCTATATTGTCTCCAAAAACGGTCTGGCTATGTTTATGGGCATATACTGTAGGCCTATATATAGCCTACTTGAAATGTAAAGCATATATTATTTTCTAAACCTGCTGTCGTGAAAATAGGCCTACTTGTGCGTGCGAAACGCCAGGCGCCAGGCGCATTGTATACGGGGCGCGCCGTGCGCCGTGCGTCGGAGACGGAGTTGTTCAACTCCCAGCTGGTAGATAAATCAAACAGAGTTGATGATGGCCCATCAATTAAGCTACACAATGTACCTAAGTGGCCAATTGGAACTTCAAAGGAGTAGAGATTACGTAACTGCACGGACCATCAGAGAAATTGACGGAAGTGGGTGAAGTGTGAACTGCTGTTTTTTAGCCTAATCGTCCAAATGTTTTGTACTTCCACGGTTCCACCGCAGACAGAGAAGTGTCTGTTAGTGGCCAACTGGTCATGGCTTTCAATCATGATTTCCCCTGTATTTTGTATATTGTATTACAGTGGTGCGGGCGAATGGATCAATCAAATTGACTATAATTATTAATCATTTTTGGATAATCGCAGATGAAATAATGCAGGAAATAAATTATGACACAATCTATCAGCAAAAACGCATAGGTTCCGAACGGAACCATGTTTATTTAATACCGGAGGACAAGGTCCCCCATTGGGATAACAGCGCCATCTGGCGATGCAACAGAGTAAAACTCATAAGCTCCCGTACGATAAATTCATTTGTCGGAAGGGCTGTCAATCACAAACGAGGGCGTAGCCCCCGAGTGCATAAAAGCCAGCCCGTCTATCATGACGGCCTCTAAGACCGCTCCTCTGCCCGCAACTTGCGAACCGAGGGGCCTTAATCTGGGGGACCTTGTCCTCCGGTATTAAATAAACATGGTTCCGTTCGGAACCTATGCGTTTATTTTCATACCTTCCGGACAAGGTCCCCCATTGGGACACATATACTCCCCGAGAAGTCATGAACCGACAGAACTGTCGTGTACACAGACCACACCCAAAAGGAGGCCCCGTCAACCGACGTGACCCCTCCTGAGACTGGACCGACCCAGACCCACAGGGCCTGGGCGTGTGCAGACAGTAAGAAAGACCCTGACAGACCGAAGTGTGCCTTAAGCGCTAAGAGCAGACACGGGTTCGCCTCAAAATACTACAGTAATATAAGGGAAAAACTCAGGGTCCCCCCAGGTATCCTTGGGACAGCGGCACGCTGCCCCAGGAAGGGGAGAGCCGCCCCACTACACAGTAGAAGGGGCAGCAGCACCCAAAACCGAATGCGCCAGAGCAGAAGGCGCAACATCTAGGTGATAGTAGGTCGCAAAGGTAGACGGCGAAGACCAATTCGCCGCCGCACAAATCTCATTAACCGAGACACCTTTGGACATGGCCCAAGAAGTCGACACACCCCTAGTGCTATGGGCCTTAAGTGCTTCCAGCACTTCAGACCCCGCACGGGCGTAAGCCAACTTTATAGCATCCACAATCCACCTCGACAAGGTGGGCTTGGACACTGCTTTTCGCTGACAGGCATTCATGACCACGAAAAGCTGAGAAGTAGACCTGCTGTTCACCGTCCTGTCACAGTAGGCCTTCAAGGCCCTTACAGGACAAAGACAATGTAGACGCCTATCCTCCTCCGATGCAAACGGAGGAGGGTGAAAAACCGTCAACACAACAGGTTCCTTCGGGACCACTTGGTTCTTAGGAACAAAACGCAGATGCGGTTTCAAAAGAACCTTAGAGTCATTATTGAGAAAACTCATACAATCAGGGCTCACAGAGAGCGCAAGAAGGTCGCTCACTCGCTTGGCAGTAGACAAAGCCAGCAAAAGAGCCGTCTTGAAACTCAAATGTTTCAAGAGGTCCTCTCAAGCGGTTCAAAAGGTGCTCTACAGAGACCCTCAAGAACCACCTGAAGATTCCAAGCAGGGAACAAAGCTCTAGTCACAGGTCTTAAACGGTCGACACCGTACATGAACTTGACCACCTCAGGGAATTTAGATAGGCCCTTGCCTGACACCCCCAGGTGACAGGCATCAATAGCCGCTAAATAACCCCTAAGCGTAGAGAACGCCAGACCAAGGTCCAGGTGGTCCTGCAAGAAACCAACACCTTCTGGGCTGGAGCCAAGTGAGCCACCACAGGTGGCTCCTGTAGCTCACACCAGTCCCAGAAAGCATTCCACCTTCCATCACATACCACCCTAGTGGATGGAGCTTTAGCACTCTGAAAAGTAGCTACAACCGCCGGTGAGAAGCCTGCGGCTAGCAGGTTCTCCCTCTCACGGGCCAAAACCACAGGTCTAGGGCCTGGGGGTCGGGATGGAAGGTTACGTCCCCCGCCTAGCGCAGCAGGTCCCTGTGCAAGGGGAGCTGCCAGGGGGACCGGTAGAGCAGTGGGGTGATCAGAGACCTCCACACGCCCCTGGACGGTGCCACGAGAAGAACCTCCAGGTTGGAACTCCTGATCCTCTCCAGTGTGGGAAGGATCAGTTCCAGAGGTTGAAACGCATAGAGAAGGCCTTCCGGCCACTCGTGTGCGCACGACTCCACCCCCAGAGGCGAAGGTCCCCTCACTGAGAAGTAGAGGGGGCACTTCGCGTTCTCCTGGGAAGCAAAGAGATCGACCCGAGGTTGACCGAACCTGGAGAAGATCTGTCTCACCACCGCTTGGTGGAGAGACCAATCCTCGTAGCGAGGCTCCCCCCTGGACAACAGATCGGCGCCGCCGTTCTGAAGGCCTGGAACATGGGAGGCTCTGAAGGACCTCAGGCGCGGTACGCACCAGAGAGTCATCTCGCGCGCCTGCTGATCCAGCGTGCGCGAGGAGAGGCCGCCTTGTTAGTTGAGAAAGTACAAGGCTGCCGTGTTGCCCGTCCTGACCAGGACATGACAACCCCGGAGAAACGGTTCGAAATACTTGATAGCCAAGTAGATCGCCATTAACTCCAGACAACTGATGTGGTACTCCAACATGGCCGGGGTCCACAGACCCCTGGCTGAGCGCCCCTCGTGGGTGGCGCCCCAGCCCGAGCGGCTGGCGTCTGTGGTGATCGCCTTGCGTGACACCACCTCGCCCAAGGAGACTCCACTCATTAACAACACCTGGTCCACGCCATGGGACTAGCGCGTCCATGCAGGCCTGGCAGACCACCACTTCCCTGTACCCTTGCAGGGGAGGAATCCTGAGCGTCAGTGTCCACCGCCGGAACGGTCTCATAAGAAACCTGCCCAGGCGAAGAAGTTGCACCGCTGAGGCCATCAGCCCTGCCACCTTCATACACTCCTTGTAACTGACCACTTGGTCCAATTGAAAGGAGCGAAGACACGTCAGGAACCTGTCCACCCTCTCCAGAGAGAGGCGGGCAGACATCGTGGTCGAATCCAGAGATATCCCTATGAAGGAGATCTGCTGGGAGGGCGTCAACACACTTCTGCCAAAAGACGTTGAAACCCAAGGCCTTCAGGTGGGCCAACACCAAGTCGGTGCAATATCCCTATTCCAGAAGGGATGCAGCCCCCCCCCCCTTTTTTTCTGAAACCGGAAAAATTCGAGTCCAGAAACCAAACTGGTTCGGGTCTCGCAAGAGCTCTACTACAGCACCATTGCATAGTACCGAGCCTATTTCCTCACTCAGAGCCCCTGCTTACAAGCGCGGGCTCGAGTGTAAATACCCCTGCTGAAAGCGGGGGTGGTCCAAGAAATGCAATCTAAGGCCGCGTGTTACTGACGTAACACCCATTGCTCGGATTGCACAGTCTCCAATGTTTATCAGAATACCAGGGGTATTAAATAAACAAGGGTTCCGTTTGGAACCTAACCGTTTCACACAACGTGCTAACGTGCTGTAAAACGAGGGAGAAACCGTTAGGTTGCACGGGGGAGAAGGAACTTTGGGGATTAGCACTTCCGTATCCGGGAAGCTCCCCTCCGTATCCGGTGACGGTCGCGCCAACGGGCGTGACGTCAACATGTTGAACGGTGGTGGAAAGAGAAACAGAAAGAGCATTCTGCGAGGTAAGGTTCATTACGTAAAAACATTTACCCCAGCACGGGGAAAAGCGTGTATACGTTTAAACCAGATCTGAGGCCTTTAATAGTTCCTTGCGGGGAAAATTAGGCCAACTCACGATCCCACACACCGATAGTATTAGTGAATCCATCTTGAAAACTCCTAATCCCACGTCCTGTCCTGCACTAGAATCGACACTACAGTGCCGTTTAGTGGAGGCAGAGGAGAATTGCACATAGGAGAAACCAAACCACTGTGAACAGCAGTTAACATGGGTGGGAACCTCAGCATGTCTGCAAACCCATTCTGATTGTAACCTGTCTGCATGACTGCATGACTGGGAAATCAGTTATCGTGAGTGAGTAGAGAGCCCTGCATGGGTTCCATTACACTGGGTGGTTGCATGCGATAAGAGGTTGTCCGTGCAAGTGTAGGAGTGAGCAGGCCACGCTTGCTCAAAACACTTTTTACCCAAGACATTGGGGACAAGGGAGGCAGCAAACATTTTCATTATCCCTGCATGGAATAAGGAAAATAAATATTAGCGCCTGGGGGAAGGGGGCCCCTGTGTAGTCAGGGACCCCTGTACCCACAGTCCAAAGTCATTTACGCCACCTCTTCCCACAGGTTCTGTGGGAGGAGTCCGGCTCGGCGTCCCTGAAGAGTGTGAAGACGCTGGTACACAACACTCCATGCTCCTGTTCTGAACTGAACTCGGCACGACAGTGCCGCTCAGTGGAGACAGAGGAGAATAGCACAGAAGAGAAGCTTTGTTATTGTGACTAATAGCAAAGCAGTGGAGCCCATTGCAAACCAGGAAAAACCTTTTAATTGTCATCAGTCTGCAGGACTGGGACAATAAGTTATCCTTTGAGTGATTAAAGAGCCCTGCATGGGTCTCTATACACTGACTGGCTGTAAGCAGAGAGGAGGGTCCTTTGTGCTAGGGACTGAGAGGTAGGTAAACAAAAAGTTTTGTTCGACCACCACACTCTCACTGATGACATGGGAAAAAAACTACTGGGCAACAGAGATTTTCATTCTCCCCTGCGTGGGACAGAACTCAAACCTCTGCATTTGGGGGGAGGAGGACCGTGTGCAGTCACGGAACCCAGACCCCGTGGAGGGCTAGGCCCTCAACCCTATGTCATCTAACACACCCACTTCCCACAAGCCTTGTGGGGAGAGCTGTGTTTAGTGCGTTGGGCGCAAGTAAGTGGTCTCCTTGAGCCCCACCATTTGGAAAAACCACAGTCCGCGTGCCGCAGACCCAGGCCCCCTTCCACTGGCACAGTGGAGGGGAGAGCGGGATGTACTGGGGCGCCGCCGACCCATTCCCCTCCTTCTGCATGGAGGAGGGGAGAGAGGGGGTTGAGGCGGAGGTGGGCGGAAGGATGCAGGGTCCTCGTGGAACCGAGGACTTGCAAGACTCACTTGTAGGAGGAATACTGGGAGAAGAGCCTTCAACCAAATTCAATCCCTCCTCATCCTCACTCTCAAATTCATCCCCGCCTTTAACAGCGATGTTCGGAGGCGTGCCACCAGAACATAAGCGTGCCAGGAAGATCCGGGCTCAGCCAGCATGGCCGAGAACGAAAAATCCAAGGGGAAGGAGGAGGAAGTCGCCGTTAGCTACCCCCAGCGTGGGGGCAGCCAGGCGGACCAGTAGGTTCTCTCCCCTGAATAAACGGCGCCAGCCGTACCGGGGAGAGAGGGCGGGAACCGGCGTCGCCGCTCGCCGCCCCCGGCGTGGGAGCGGCCGGGCGGGGTCCCTCGAAGTTGCAGACGCCAGCCGTAGGGCACCAGCGGCGCGCTGGAGCCCCCAATAGGCGTCGTGGCTGCAGGCGGGAACCGGAGCCGCCGCTAGCCGTCCCCGGCGTGGGAGCGGCCGGGCGGGGTCCCTCGAAGTTGCAGACGCCAGCCGTAGGGCACCAGCGGCGCGCTGGAGCCCCCAATAGGCGTCGTGGCTGCAGGCGGGAACCGCCGCTAGCCGCCCCCGGCGTGGGAGCGGCCGGGCGGACTAGCAGGCTCTCCTCCCTGGACAGAGAGAGGGCGAGGGCCGGTGTGTGGTCCCGTGAAGTTGCAGACGCCAGCCGTAGGGCCCCAGCGGCGCGCTGGAGACCCCCATAGGCGTCGTGGCTGCAGGCGGGAAAAACGTCGCCGCTAGCCGCCCCCGGCGTGGGAGCGGCCGGGCGGGCTAGCAGGTTCTCCTCCCTGGGACGGCGGCCAGCCGAACCGGCGGGAGAGAGGGCGAGAACCGGCGAGTAGTCCCGTGACGCTGCAGCCGTCCGCCGTAGGGCACCAGCGGCGCGCTGGAGCCCCCGCTAGGCGTAGTGGCTGCAGTCTGCGGCCCGGGGCGAGAAGCAGCGCTGTGGCGTACAGCGCCGCGAGCCCCGGAGGCAGAAATGTCCGGTGGAAGGAAAATCCAGGCAGGCCACAAAGCTAGTGGAGGCTAAGTGAAGGAAGCACAACAGCGGACACCGCTGCGTGCCAAAACAAACCTGCCAGGAGAGGCCCGGAGCCCTGGTCGGCGAGACCAGGGCGGCGGGGACAATACGAGAAAACACCGGACAAACAGTGGAAAGTCCTAGCCAGCTAGAAGTAAAGACAATAGCGACACCCAAGCTAGGGCGCGCTAACAAACAGTGCCCTGGGCGAGGGCCTTCTAGCATGAGGCTACCAAACAATGGAACAAGCAAGCAAGGCCAATTGCTAACGCTCGAAAGACTCACCACATGAAGCAGCCTGCGGGATCATCGAAGGAAATTCCGAGGGTGTCCTCACCAGCGATAAGTCTCCAGCATCCAGACAGACCACACTTCCAGGGGAACAAGGATAGCAGCATGCTAACCGAGGGCCGTGGAACATCGGACATCGTGGCGTTGGCGAGCTAGCAGCTAAGCAAGGCTAAGCTAAGCTACACCAGGCTAACGCACGATAGACAGTCTGAGGGAAGAGAAGGGAAACTTTACCGCGGAGAAAGGTGAGTAAACCGATCACTGGTCGAAGGAGTAGAGATAATAATATCGTACAGTAATTATTCTATAAAAACCAATGGCCGACTTCCTAGCCGCCGCTTCAGGCTAACTTTACAGAATAAAAAGGAGAATGGCTGAGTTCGCTTCCAGTTGCGATCAAGGCAGAGGAGCGGAAGAGGCCGTCATGATAGACGGGCTGGCTTTTATGCACTCGGGGGCTACGCCCTCGTTTGTGATTGACAGCCCTTCCGACAAATGAATTTATCGTACGGGAGCTTATGAGTTTTACTCTGTTGCATCGCCAGATGGCGCTGTTATCCCAATGGGGGACCTTGTCCGGAAGGTATGAAAATAAACCTAAATCTTTGAATGCTTGTGTCTGTGTGTGAGTGTTCAAAAATTAACAAATGATACAAAATAGCCTAACTTAGGCTATTTTGTATTATTTTTTAATTTTTCACACTAGTCCACGAAACAGCTGTGACCACCACTTGACTCGAGTTGGATCAGCATCACAGCATGCCTGGTCGCACTGACCCACCTTAATTACCTCTATGGTAGGCTGGTAGCGGTGCCGGTGCGCAAATTCAATCTCTTTCATAGATCCTTCACGCATAGGCCTATATAAAGTAGCAAGTAGGCTAGCAAGACTAACAAGCTGTGTGTGTGTGTGTGTGTGTGTGTGTGTGTGTGTGTGTGTGTGTGTGTGTGTGTGTGTGTGTGTGTGTGTGTCGCTGCAGTCGCTCTCTCTCAAAAAGCAAAAAGAGAGGAAGAGAGCTCGCTAGAGATGTTGCATCTGTCCAAAAACAAAAAGGTCTCATATAGTGCAGTGCACTCTAACTTCTTCATAAAGATGTTAAACTTGGTCACACATAGGTTTGAGTGATTAGGCTACTTTGTCTATATTTTAAATAGTTTTTAAAATGTTTGGTCTGTGTGTGTGTACTGTGTACATTTTAATGGTGATAGTAGTTCAATGACAGATGCTGCAGGACAACACTTGGTGTCCAAGGCCTCATGATCCAAAAGTATTTACCTTGGTACTAAGATCCTGTTGGTCTCATTAATAATGGAGGCCTCTAGGAAGCTAAGAAACATCTCCTGTCCTATAATACATGTATATGATTATGATGTGTTCTGTGTTTACAGTGATACAGGTTCAAGATGGCTGGAGAGTAACCTACAACCCTTATTATAGTATGTGCGCCCTTAAGGGGTCAACTGTGCAAATAAGCTGTACCTACAGTTATCCATCCAACGCAGGTTATGAAGTCACAAACAGTTTCTGGTTTACTAAAGGGGAGGCTAATGAACCTGTGGATCTGAAACAGGACTCTCAGTATGCAGGTCGTGTGGAGAACCATTGTGACCAACAGCACAGGAGATGTACACTGACCATTAGAGACATAAGAGAGACTGATGCAGCAAAATACATGTTTGGGTTAATAACAAACACAGATGAGACATATACTGGTGCTGGTCGCGTTGGAGTCAAATTATCTGTCACAGGTAACCTTTTCACAGTAGTAGTTTACCTGGTACACTTCTGACTGTCACGTGTTGAACTTAAACAAAAACACACATCAGAGTAAATGTGTTAATCTATGATGACTACAATCATGATTTTTTGTTACATTTATTTGTTTATGTCATCCTCTAGTCCTGCGGGTGACAATGAGTCCTTCCACAGTTACAGAAGGACAGAGGGTGACACTGACCTGTAACACCAACTGTTATCTGTCTGGCAACCCCACCTACATCTGGTACCAGAATGGACAGTTTCTAAAAGAGAAAAAACTGAAGTCTGAGACTCTAGACCCAGTCAGCAGTCAGCATGCAGGAGAATACTCCTGTGCTGTCAAAGGTCAAGAAGATCTCAAAAGTCTTGAAGAAACTCTCACTGTCAGATGTAAGTAGATGTTTGTTAATTATGGACAGGTACACATTTGTGTATTACAGTACATGTACAATATGTAGTACAGTCATTTAAAAAAAAAAAAAAAAGTTTCTCTATGAAAGCCAAAGGTGTAAGCTATCAAACAGTTTTGGAATTTTGTTTCTAGCTGCTACAGAGGCTGAGTAATACGTTTTCCAGAAAAACAGTGGGTAATTTTCAAATCGGTAACTTGTGCTGTTCATGAATCTCAAATTACATGTGTATTTTTGTTTGTGACTGTGTCCTGATAAAAGTAGTTCACCCACACTGACTTCACTGCTGTAATGACTGTATTTAATTAAAAATTGGATTGAAAAGACGGACAAGACAACAAAAAAGGTCAATGCAGAGGAAAAATCAGTGTGTGCAGGACTCAGTGTGTGCAGGACTTCCCTGTACCACAAAAGGAGTCAAGCAACTTGGTGTATGGGTTCATTTGTATTCAAACTTCAAATTAATTAAAAGACTATATTCTATCAACGTGAATTTAATTTGAGCCCTAGACAAAAATAATTTTCTACACTTTGACTACAGATGCTGAAATATGTATCGTCCATAAAGCTAATTTTCATTACTGAGACTGGTGATTTTGTGTTTGAGAGTGTACTGGTGTCTGTGGTCTGTGTACAGTGTGTACAGTACAATGGTAAAAGTTCAATGACAGACAATTCAATGACAGACAATTCAATGAGAGAGTACAGCAACTTGCAATGGGCCTGGTGTACAAGATACACTACACCACTATGATACCCAAGTACCTGTCAAAATACTTTATAAACGTTAAGGATGTCCATAATTACAACACCAGAGGCAGTGCCACAGATCACTTTCAACCCAGTCCCAGAGTCAAAACCAACAAAGGGTCAAACTCGTTCTTCTGCTATACCACCAAAATGTGGAAAGCCATCGGAAGGCCATAAAGGAGTGTGAATCCCTAGCATCCTTTAAAATTGCCCTGAAAAACCACTTACAGGCAGCAGCCGTTCGCAACTGGTAAAAAAACAAAACTAGCCCAGCCCTACCCTCCTCTGCATCTTCTTTGTATATACTTACTGTTTGTTTAGACTCTGAAGCCTACTGTTTTTTTTTCTCTTTTTTTTCTCTCATTTTATTTTATTTACATATCTGCTGCATAGTACTGTGTTCTATTTGTCTGTCATTCAATGTTATATGAGATACTTAAATGGTTTCCTGTGGAAATAAGCTTAGTCTTTTCTAGGATCTCCTTTTAGTAGACCTTGTACCAGTGAACTGTACCGTCATGAAACTGTACCTTTTCCTATGCAAACTTCTAATAAAGTCTTCAATCAAATGGTGCAGGTCAACACTTGTTTTGAGAAGTTCAAGTATTGTGCTTTTTTTAAATATTTATGCGCTGCTCAATATATATACTGTATATTGTCCCTCTCAAATGAACAAATACTGTATATCATGTCCTCTAATGATTATGATTATGATATGTTCTGTGTTACAGCTGACTGGGGAGTAACCTACAACTCTGATCGTGTGTGCATCAATAGGGGATCAACTGTGCACATTTACTGCACCTAAAGTTACCCATCTGATGCAGATTATAAAGTCACAAACAGATTCTGGTTTACTACATTAAATGCTGATGGTGAACCTGTGGATCTGAAACAGGATCCTGCGTGCAGATCGTGTGCAGTACCATTGTGATGACCTGGACCACAGCTGTTCCCTGACCATTAGAGACCTGAGAGACACTGATTCAGCAGATTACAAATTTAGGTTCATAACAAATGTACCAGAAGGGAAATATATTGGTCAACCTGGAGTCACATTAACTGTCACAGGTAACTTTTACAGAAACTCACATCAGAGTTTATTCACATCATCTATTGTGACTAGAGTCATCATGATTTCTTTTTTTATGGCACCTAAGACTACTGTGAAGATTCCAGAGGTTACAAAGAAACTCCCACCAGCAATTGTGAGTAGGTTTTTGTTCATTTGTGATGTTTATTCTTTTGGATCTCAAATCACACTTTTATTTGGTTTGCGATTACGTGCTGATACTCAATATACAAATTAATTACAAATTAGCCCCATCTGTGACCTCCCCCTTCACTGTAGCTATGGAAGTCGTCACATAATGTTTCCATCCAGAATTGGGGGTACCAGGTGAATCAGTTCCTATGGATTGGAAGTAGGCAAATACTTTGACCGAAACCGCCCTTTTCGGTCAAAAGGTCCGGTTCGACTACAAAATTGACCAAATTCACCTGGCGGCCATGTTTGAAATTTGCATTGAAAACTGTAGCTACACCGGGTGGCAATTGAAGCCGAGGCCGAATTGGGCCGAATCGCATGGATGAGCCCTGACAGCACATGGTTGGTGCTACAGACTCCAAATTTCGCACGCAGATAGCTCAGACCTTTGCCTACGTTCTTAGCTAGGCCTCGACCCGACCCGATATGCGGTTTTCCGGAACCAACGCTAAAGGTTTGGAATCTCCATATGCGGAGTCCTGACTACTAATTGAAGCCAATGGACGCCGAATCTGAATGGCCCGAATCGCATGGATGAGCCCTGACAGCACATGGTTGGTGCTACAGACTCCAAATTTCGCACACAGACAGCTCAGACCTTTGCCTACGTTCTTAGCTAGGCCTCGACCCGACCCAATACACAGTTTTTTGGATCCGGCACGAAAGATTTGGAATCTCCTTATGCGGAGATGACTGACATCGGGCTGTTCCGGAGCAAGCGCTGACTCATTGTGACATCACTTCATAAAAGGCTCTGACATCACATACGCTAGATGAGTCAACTAAAAATCTCTCTGAGTGTGGCATAAACTAAAGTCTTTCTTCCTCTCACTTCGAGGTGAGCAAAGTTCAGGGTGCTCTTCAGAGCGGTTGGGTTCAGGGGAATTAGCGGGCTGTGCCTTTAAGAGAACCAGGTGAATAATGTGGATAAGCCCGGGCAGTTCCCTCTCACGCTAAACTTAAATAATAAAGGGGAATAAGGAGCCCAGGGGCTAGGGAACTCCGGGGCGCTCTGTAAGTAAAGTAAGGGGTGCTGTGTCTGCAGAGATCTCCATATATGGGCATAAGTGGACAAAGGCAAACAGATGGTCAAAACGGGTCCTATGACAACAGGTATAATGGGGTTTGCATTAAAGCAGGGATGTCAAACATACGGCCCGCGGGCCGAATCCGGCCCGCGAGATGATTCAATCCGGCCCCCCAGGCTAGATCATACATTTCTGAGCATTTAGAAAAGTCTCTAGCCCATTCCTGTCAAGAGTTATGATTGTTTTAAGAATTAACCTAACTAATGTCTGTACACTGCAGGCTAGGTTTCTCCCACCTGGCAGTGATTGAGTTGATTGATTGGAATGTTAAGTGACCATGCTCTCTCTCTCTCTTTGAAGATGACAGCATTGCTAGGAATAGGGTGGTTGGTCTGGCTATGAATAATACCTGAACATACCTACAATATTCGAACTGTACTCAAAGATTACACATATTAGACATGGAAATTAATGTTGTTAAAAAAAATAACTTATTTAAAAAATATAATAATAATAAAAATGTAAAAGTTTTATTATTCAGATATTTGCTGAATATGCCATTATTGTTCATTACTTTTATTTTTTTATTATAAAATACAATAAAAATAATTATTGTCCTGCATCAATAATATTTTTTTTAGCCATTTACAAATTATAGCGTACTGGAGACTATCAGGAATTGAATTATTCTATTATCAAATGGTTTATTCTCATTGGCACTTCTTAAAGGAGTAGTTCACCCCCAAAATGCCATGGAGCCAATGTAGACTCATTCCTAAAACAGAAATTTGATTACAATAAATGCATGCCTATTGATTCCGGATGGGGACCCAAATGCATTTGGGTCCCCATCCGGAATCAATGGGGGGAAGTGTACTATTATCACATTTTTGTCTTAGTAATGCGACAAATAAAATAAAAATATATTATTGAACTCAATTCTCCATGGCGTGAGTAATCAAAGAAAAAAAAGTCATTTTGGGGATGAACTACTCCTTTAAACAAATAGCATCTCTCGTACCTAACTGCAACTGTAATACCAATAATGAAAGTAGCTATTTTACTTAATAATGAACACAATTTGTAAAATGATATACTGCTATACTGCTAGCTACAGCAGTGGCTGAGACGACAGGAAGAAAAACAGAGCGAACATGTGCGTGAGTGTACATGCCATCCGATCCGCGACTGGTTCGGCCCTCTTCAAGTCGCCTTTCATCCAATGCGGCCCTCACCCCAAAATGAGTTCGACACCCCTGCATTAAAGGGTAGGGCCGGAACCGGTACTGTGTCTGCAGAGATCTCCATATATGGGTATAAGTGGACAAAGGCAAACAGATGGTCAAAACGGGTCCTATGACAACAGGTATAATGGGGTTTGCATTAAAGGGTGGGGCATTCATTCCCTATTTTAAATTCGGCGCGCGTGTTTCCCGCCGCAGCAGGTAGTCGGGGGCACTAACAGATGCAGAGATCTCCATAATGGGCATAAACGGACACAGACATCAGATACAGAGATCTCCATATATGGGCATGAAATGGATGCAGACAGACAGATACAGATATCTCCATATATGAGCATAAATGGACACAGGCAAACAGATGGTCAATACGGGTCCTACAGAGATCTCCATATATGGGCATAAAATGGACGCAGACAGACAGATAACTCCATATATGGGTATAAATGGACACAGGCAAACAGATGGTCAAAACGGGTCCTACAGAGATCTCCATATATGGGCATGAAATGGACGTAGACAGACAGATATCTCCATATATGGGCATAAATGGACACACGGCCAAACAGATGGTCAAAACGGATCCTATGACAACAGATATAATGAGGTTTGCATTAAAGGGCAGGGCATTCATTCCCTATTTACATTGTTCCCGAGTTGGCCAGGTCGCCCGCTCGGCCGCCCCAAAGGGCGGCCGAGCTTCTAGTTGACATAATGGCAAGATGACCGCCGTGTGAATATGGTCAATGACGTCACTCGTGACATTTGAAAAGCATTACACCCTGAGAGTTCGGAAATTTGCCCGTCGGAAAGTCCAACTCACCGAACATTTTCGTGATACTATGGACAGGACTTTAGAGCTCTATTTTGATATTTTGATTGTCTTAAAGCTATACTGTGTAAGTTGCTCAACTAGTGGTCAGTAGCGGTATAGCAAACCGCGGTCGCGTCTGCTTTTTCCGTCCGTTTTTCCCCACGGACCGGGCCTTCAGACCACCGCGTCCGCCTCGCCGAGACGCATCTGTAGAGGCATCCCGCATCCCTATCCGATCAGGCGTTCGGGAGTTACGGACTCAAGACAGCAAGACGCGCTGTGATTGGCCGGCAGTGCAGTGGCGGATTTACACGGAGGCTTTTGGCGCTTAAGCACCACTATTTTCCGGACTAGCACCAGTAGTTTTCGGGGCTAGCAAAATCGGGAGAGAGACGGTCAGACGGAGAAAAGTGTGATACCAAGTGCAGTACTACTCCTAAACAACGGCAGTTCTCTCTCTCTCTGTTTCTCAATGTCTCTCTCTCTCTCTCTCTCTCTCTCTCTCTCTCTCACCCTCATCATTCTCTCTCCCATGCACGTTTGGTTGCACAAAAACACACAGGTTAAGCTACACTTTTTCCTGTTGATAATAACCTGCGTGAATTAAGCTGCATTGGGAGGTAATAGGGAGACACTTTATTGTGAAAGTAAGACAGGAAACGATAGTTGTTGCTGGGTTGGCCCTAGTTGTCGGTTTGTTATGTTGTCGCTCTGTGAGCTGCATTGGTTTGGAATAGCCTACGAGCGCGCAGTTTAAGTTATACATCATGAATGGACAGCCAAAACAAGTTGTATTATCAGAACAGTTTAGCCTACACATTAATTTGCGAACGGGGCGTTGGGGGGAGAGAGAAGACAGCAGTCCATTAACCCATGGACCATGGGAATTATGGAAGGCACGCAGGACAACTAACAACCCATATAAAACAAACATACACTCGATTGAAGTTCTTTATGAGGAGATGTTATGGAAACTGTACAAGATCACCACCAAAGCCTTTACAACTTTCCCAAAGAGATGCATGGATTGGACGCATTATCGTGACCACTCGACCATACAGTGAGTAGTCTATAATTGATTAATTTCTGGACAGATGAATATCAAACATTTGCGCAGACCTCACTTTCAGACTATTTCTCATTATTCTGTACCTGTGTTGTTGGCCTCGATGCAACAGAAACAACTTGTTATGAAACCATGCAGTATGCGTGCAAACACACAGCCTGAGCCTGCGCGAGTATTAGTCCAATATAATTAATTCCCTTATGCAAGATGAAGCTGTATGTTTATTTGTACAGCCTACATTCAATTCGTTCAGTCCCAACTATACAAAAGGACTTAAACTGTTGTTTTTGGCTTGTTTTGCTTGTTTTGCTTTGTGGTTGGGGACTGGGAGGCTGCTAGTGAATAGGGCAAAATGACTGCAAAACTTTAAAAATAAATTAATAAAAAAGCGGTCACGCGCGCGCGTTGACGCGCACGCGCATATTTCGTGCACGCGCACAGAGCGGCCGCGGGCGCATAGCACCCCCTGCTGCTCAGGGCTAGAACCGCGCCTGCGGCAGTGTATGATCGGCGCTGTGATTGGCCGGTAGTGTATGATCTGGGAGACACGTATACGGAATGATGCAGATGACATAATTTTGCCGGGAAATGCAGCCCCTGTCACGGCCACACGGCTCAGTAGAAAACATAAAGAAAAGGCTTTTGGGGCTGAAATTAATAGAGTGGGTGTTCTAAAACTTTAGCGATTTAATAGTTAGGACAATTTTAAAATTTGTTTTATTAAAAAAGTTACATAGTATAGCTTTAAGTACCAGCCCTTATGACTCAACTTAAATGCCTGTCCATACTGTCTCTGACCACCTTTCGTCTGAAATGTCCGGTTCAACTACAAAATGACGTCACTCACATCTAATGAAAAGCATTACCCCGAATCAGAGTTTGTAAAGCTGCACGTCGGAAAGTCGGAACTCTCAGATGAAAATTTCGGTGGTCGGAGACAGTATGGACTGGCCTTTAAGTTAAGGCATAAGATATATATATATATATATAATTTATAATTATGGTTATTATGTTCTGTGTTACAGATGAATGGGGAGTAACCTACACCTCTCGTCCTTTGTGCGTCTTTAAGAGATCAACTGTGCAAATAAGCTGCACATACACTTACCCGTCCAGTATCCAATACAATTCATATCATCCTTATAACTATAATCACAATTTCAAAGACATCAAAGTCAACATCATGAACAGTTTCTGGTTTACTAAATCGGAGGCTTATGAACCTGTGGATCTGTACCAGGACTCTCTGTATGCAGGTCGTGTGGGTTACCATTGTGTCAAACAGCGCAGCAGCTGTACCCTGACCATTAGAAACCTGAAAGAGACTGATTCAGCAGATTACATGTTCAGGTTCATAACCAACATACGAGATGGGAAGTATGCTGGTCAGCCTGGAGTCACATTGGTTGTCACAGGTAACCTTTTCATTGGGTGTTCAGTATTCGTTTTAACATCTAGGAAGTATATGTACTGTATCAGAGTAGAACATATCTACAGTATTTACAGTTAAGCATTGTAATAACATTACTTTTGAAAATAGAAGCGAGTAATGAGTAAAATCCTTTTTTGTGTACCGATACCAGTATTGCTCACAACAAAGTTCACAATTAACAACCCACACATCCAAAACCATGAAATCTAAGGTGCCAGAAATCCAAGCCGAAAGAATAGAGACAACAACAATGCCCCTTACCCCAAGATCCTGATGCGCACTTATGCAAGTGCACCATACAGACAGACAGACAGACAGACAGACAGACAGACAGACAGACAGACAGACAGAGAGAGAGAGAGAGAGAGAGAGAGAGAGAGAGAGAGAGTTTGATGGTACTCTACTGTGTCAGACAGTCTAAGTATTATTATTATTTAGGCATGATTCCTTTTGGAGATATTTCATCTACTGTGACTACAATCATCATGTTTTATTTAAATCACTTCTTTATGGCACCCTCTAGGCCTGCGGGTAACGATGACTACTTCCACAGCCATAGAAGGACAGGATGTGACACTGACCTGTAACACCGACTGTAATCTGACTGACAACCCCACCTACATCTGGTACCAGAATGGACAAAACCTCACTGAGAGCCAACAGAACTATGTGTTTCTAGGCCCAGTCAGCAGTCAGCATGCAGGAAACTACTCCTGTGCTGTTAAAGGCAGAGAGGACCTCAAAGCTCCTGAAGAAACTCTCAATGTCAGATGTGAGTAGATTTGTTTTAAGTAGTGCTGTTCATGTATTGAATCTGAAATCATACTTTTATGTGGCTTGTTGTGTCCTGATACTCTGTATTTCTCAGATACCTGAGAAATACAGTTATTTTACTCAATATTAACTGGCCAGACTCCCATCCCAGAGTTTAACACACTTACCTTAAATGCCATGAGCTTCAAGTAAAAATCACACCTAGTGTGAAGTGACCGGTGCTATTTATGAGTACATTTCCTCATAGCCGGGGACCCAGCCACCAAAATGGGAGGGGACATGTGATTTTCTGCCGTACTTTTTATTTCTGTTTTATCTATTAGTATGGTCATTAAGGTCCACAGAATGAGAGGCCTGCTCTGCTGGAAACATCGCGAAAAAAGGTTATGGCCATTTGTATATTCACTGTCCCATTGACTCCGCTAGAAATATTTAAAAAAGGAAAAAAAAGTCTGCTTTTATGTGAGGGGTCAAACTGGGGGTTTTCATGATCCTGAATCCATTGCAAGCATTTGTTTTGCATGAAAAACATTCCTTGGGCTACATTTCGGCACCCCAAATACTGTGAAAAGTGATGAGTCATCACCTTTTTTCCACTTTTCACAGTTTTGGGCTACTGAAAGTTAACCCAAGTGTTATGATATTGAAGGTGGGATTATGCGTTATGCTCGCGGATAGGTTTCTCTCCTCTCTGTGGCTGCGTGGGTCTGTGTGTGCGTGTGTGGTAGAGTGCGTATATGAGAGCGTGGAGCCTGATTGGATGATCATAGGAGGGGAGTTCCAGTCGCAGCCAGTCCGGATTGGTGCCCAGAGGACAGCGCCATCTTTAAAAGGCTGTCAGTGAGCCGGCGTCAGCGAACCCGTGCCTTCCTGACTCCCAACCCGTCTGTCTGCCTGTTCGCTGTTGTATTAGCCATTTGTGCATGTGAAGCCGGAACAGATAGTCGTATGTGAGCTCGAACAAACACTTGATTCCACTTGAGCGATTGCCGCTGTTTAACACCTCTCGATCTATTGTTCTCAGCTAAAGGGGAGAGGGCTGGGTTTTTCTTTTGATTATTTCGGTTCTTGTTATATACTTTGTTTTTCAGTTAAGGAGGGGAAGTATTTTGTCTTTTGTTTATTCTGGATAGGTAAGCTATTTTTCTGTTCTAGTTTTAGTTTTGTTGTACCCTGTCCTCCACCCCGGAGGTCTGTAAAATCCGAGAAAAATTATAAAAACACTTCAAAAGTCGAAAGTAAACTGGTTCTTGGGAGTTGGGAAGGTCGGTGTTCCACACCATATTATGTGGTGCTCTGGTTTCCCCTAAGCCGGAGCGTTACACCAAGGAATGTTTTTCATGCAAAACAAATGCTTGAAATGGATTCAGAATCATGAAGAACCCCAGTTTGACCCCTCACATGCTACTTAAAGCACATGTATTTTATTTTTAAAATATTTCTAGTGGAGTCAATTCTGACTCCACTAGGCCTCTCATTCTGTGGACCTTAATGACCAAACTAATAGATAAAACAGAAATAAAAAGTACGGCAGAAAATCACATGTCCTACCCTATTCCTTGAGCTTTTGGGCTTGTGGGTCCCCGGCTATCAAGCATACCAGCGCGTCCTGTGTAGCTTGGCCAATGAGACCCTGGGTATACAAAAAACTTTGAGCCGTTTGTGCCAAGATGTAGGCCATATCTAGGCCAGATGTAGGCCACCACCATGCTTCAGTTTACTTTAGGGCCCAGACATTTTGCCATGTCCAGGCCACGTTTGTGCCAAGATGTAAGCCAGATGTAGGCAACGCTTCAGTTTACTTTATGGCCCGGACCCTTTTTGGGGACCGGAATTTTCTTTGGGGACCAGACTTTTTTTTCTTCACACCAGCTTGTGACCGGACAAAGCCAGATGTTGTGCCAGTGTGTATGTGTGTGTGTGTGTGTGTGTGTGTGTGTGTGTGTGTGTGTGTGTGTGTGTGTGTGTGTGTGTGTGTGTGTGTGTGTGTGTTATGACTGTAATCATCATTTATGGTACTCTCTAGGCCTGCTGGTGACGATTACTCCTTCCACCACAGTCACAGAAGGACAGAATGTGACACTGACCTGTCAGACCATCTGTTCTCTGATTATCTACCCCATCTACATGTGGAACCACAACGGACAGGTTCTAAACCACACTGAGAGCCAACAGAACTATGTGGTTCTAGACCCAGTCAGCAGTCAGCATGCAGGAAACTACTCCTGTGCTGTCCAAGATGATCCCAGAGGTCCAGGTCCCACAGAAACTCTCACTGTCAGATGTGAGTAGAATTTGTATTTGTCTGCAACTATGTCCAAAACCATAACTTTTCAGGAAATGGAAGAAATACTAGATTAAATGTAGTTATTATTTATTATGTGTTAATAATTTTCATTGGTTAAACATTTATAAAACATTTATAAACCCATAGATGCCACTTTCAGTTTTTTCAAAAATAGCAAATATGGCCAATCTACAAGCTCAACTCGTTTTGCTGCTAGGCGTGTGAGCTTTCACTACTTTTCCAAGAAACTTTTGAATGACTATAAGTATTAATCCTACAAAAAACAGCCTAGAGAGACACAGATTTACAGAAAACTGCAACTGGTTTAAAGAGGCATACAACCACAATGCAGTATTCTAGTTTTAACATGAATCTTAGTGTCTCTATTCTGGAATCTGGATATGTCATATTAGCTGAACTCTTGGCAAACATAGGCAAGCATTTATCAAAAACCTCACAATGCATCATAACACAAAGTATTGTGAGCTTGCACATATCATATTTTCACTATTGACGTACACTCACATTTTTAAGTGGTTATACTTAATGTTAATGATGTTTTGCAGATGGTCCAAAGAAGGTTTCGTTATCAGTGAAACCCTCTGCTGTGATAAAGGAGGGTAGTCCAGTGACTCTGACTTGTAAAAGTGATGCCAACCCAAAAGAATTGTTTACCTGGTACAAGGAGAATGCAACACTGCCGGGACAAAAAGAAACATATAACTTCTCCTCCATCACCTCCAAGGACAATGGGACGTACCATTGTCAATCTTCAAATGAATATGGAGACTTAAACTCATCCTTTGTTGTTATAGATGTCCAATGTAAGCACATAAATATTTCCACTGTACCCAAGTACACAGTGATAAGACAGTAAATTATATGTTGATACACTGTTTAACCAAATATAGGAGAATGTTCAGCCAAACATTTATGAGTTGTGTTTCTATATATCTTGCTCTCCAGATCCGCCGAAGAACGTCTCAGTGTCAGTGAGTGTGTCTGGTGTAATAGAGCAGGGCAGTTCAGTGACTCTGACTTGCAGCAGTGATGCCAACCCACCAGAGGTCACTTATACCTGGTACCGCCAGAATGAAGACACACCTAAAGCTTATGGACAGAACTACACCATGAAAAAAATTCAACCTTACCAGAGTGGAAATTATTCTTGCTTAGTCCAAAACACAATAGGTCGTACGAAATCCACTTCCCGGCGGGTTGTTGTAGAAGGTAAAAAACAACTATTCATTCATTTTATACCCACTTACCTCCACTTACCAAAACTGTATTTTCATCAGCAAATGTTGGATGGAGGTTTTTCTCTGCCCATTTTTCAGTATTATTAACCGATTAATTAAGTGTTATATGAGTCAGGCTCTCAGTCAGTGTTTTAAACTATGTATCTGATCCCCAGTGCCCTGGATAAAAATAGCTGCACGTGCAGGAATCCCCTTGGTCGTTATTCTTCTCATCATAGTCGTCTTTGTCTTCCGGTGGATCAGGTAATGAACAGTGTTTTCTCTTTTACACTTGAATACAAATTAACGTGTTAAATCACAGACTCACCTAAAATGTATTCTTTCAACAATAGACAGAAGAGGGCCTCCAGGCAGCCACCCGACGCTGTACCACCACCACGACCACCGAAAACCACAGTCCAGGTATACAGGTTTTATTGCCCAGTTAAACAGGGTTAAACAGGGTTCTGAAAGGCGTTAAACCAGGTAGAGCTTGCATTCTCAACTTGCATTGTTCCTGACTTGCATCGTTCCTGACCTGCGTGATTCCCGAGAACGTGTTGCCCGAGTAGGCCTGGTAAATACAGTATGCACGTTATCCACGTTGTTTTGAAGTGTGCAGTTGCCCAATTTCCACATGAAATTGTACTTTAAAGTGCATGTGTATTTATTGTAGTAGTAAAAGAGCTCAGCCAATCAAGCTCAGCTCTATTAGTGCAGTGGTTTGTGGGCCCTGGGTTGCCAAGCGGGCCAGCGGAAGCAGCAGGGTTTGATCCAAGCTCGGGTGCAAGAATCACTATTTAGACCATTATAGCTTCAGAGTTTGATTTTAACCAATATAATTCAGCGGAACCTCACATCCACTTGTATCCATATTATTCCACATCTGCTAGTGGAATAATAATGGCTTGCTCCATTACCCCAACCTAAAGGAAATATCAAACCGTTTCAAACACTGTTTGGGTCTCCTGAGTCAATATGGGAGGTGAATTCATTGAGGGAAATGAAAAGAATAATAATTTCTGGTCGTCTCTCACTCTCATCTCTCTCCCCCTCAGAACAACTCTGACTCTGACTCCAACTCAGACTTTGAGATCTTCTTACCTTTGGCCAGCAGCTCTGAATCTACAGCCCAGGAGGAATCAAGGGAACAACAGGCTGATGTTGACTACTCCACCGTCCACTTCACTCGCTTTAAGAAGAACCAGGAAGAGACCCACTTTTCCACCGTCCAACCACCACAGCCCCAGGGACAGGATGTCCACTACTCCACCGTCCAACCACCACAGCCCCAGGGACAGGATGTCCACTACTCCAGTGTCCACTTCACTCACTCTAAGAAGCCTAAAGCGCCCGTCCATTCCACTGTTCAACCACCACGGCCCCCACGGAGACAGAAGGATGTCCACTATGGTGTGGTCAAATTTAAAAGGTCCAATGCTGCCCCCTGGTTAGATATCTGAGACACTACAACTGATTAGACAGATGGATATTTCATTTATTTTAATTTGGTGGCTTTTGCTTTTTTTTTTTTTTTACCTGGAACTTTCTTATTTCATCTTCTCCAAGTCATGAAGTTGGCCCACTCGTGCAAAACTAACAACCGGATCTCGTTGCAAGGAATACTTGATAGCTTTGATGAGTGGGTCCACTGAGTCAAGCAAAATGTCACTTAACCCTGTTAAATGATCAATGTTGACCTTGCATTTCCTAATGTTACGAAATGCAAGGTCCTCTCTATCACTTTTCAAAAGAAGCCAGCACCTGTAACCCTGTCTGTTTCAGATTCAGGGACAGGTATTATAAATATGTGATGTGACACATCTTATTATTCTGCAGCTGCAAAAAAAAAATAATAATTATGAAATGTTTAGCTCGATAAACCAAGCTGCGCACAGCATTTCCTTGGGTGAGACTCGACTATGACGGTTAAACGGCCTTTAAGGTTACATTCACACCATAACCATAGTGGTAGAAACCAGCGAAGATATATGCCTACTTGTAGCTTCCCAAGTTCCATTGTGCTACATTTCTGAATGGCTTATAAGCCATGAACACCATGGATATTTTACTGTATGGTTGTTGGACTGACATGCACTAGGACAGTGTTTCTCAATCTTTTTTGGCTTGAGTACACCCTTTCCCAGATGTTTTAATCCAAGTACCCCCTTTACCTGACAACAACATTTTGTGGCCACATGACTAGTGGTATAGGATGCTATAATAACCCCCTATTCAAACTGTGCTGTCTGAACAGATTTATTTATTTAATACTGTGGCCATGACATTTCAGTCTTCATGTCAATAACTTACATTCAAACAACATTCAAACGCATCCCAGTTGCCTGGTACCATATAATTTGAGTTAGCAACTGAACAAGTTTCTCCAAGTGTCATCATTAAACATAACAGTAAATGTTTTTTTTTCTTCTTCTTTTTTTAGTTAATAATTTAACTATATTATCATGATTTATACTTCTATTTGTCTTTTTTGGTGGAAGTACCCCCTGCAGTATCCCCATTTGAGAAACACTGCACTAGGACACTGTTGGCACCAAGTGTGTTCCAAGTCCATGTATTCTCAGCCCAGTGCAAGCCCAATGGGAGCGACAGGAACCGTAATTTAAATGTACAGACAGATTTACTGTATGTTTCAGCAAAATGTGCTGTGCAACATATTATGCCTACCACTTGACAAATCTATGTATTTTCTAAAGAAAAATTAAATCTAATCATGTGAATCTTGGGTTTCATACGAGAACAACATGGTTTCAATGTGGATCTCAGACTTCAGGTGACCAGCCTGTGATGCCAGGCATCTACTACGTCCATCTTCTAAAGGGAGGGTTTTCTGAGACGCTTTTGCTCTGTCACTTCTCATGCTTTTTTGCACTGACCAATGGACACTTTTGTTTGGCTCTGAGTTAGTAGTATTAAGTAGTTAAGTAGTATTAGTTGTTTTTAAGTATTATTACTTCTGTTTGACATAACAGTGAGATAGTTATGTAGCGCCGACTAGCAACTCTTATGGACACTTTATTTGGTTACAGTCGCTTTTGTTTGTTTGGCACAACATTGATAAGTTGTACTGTTACAATTTGTGTGGATGTGACACTGGCAGTAGAATTGACTGTTCTTGACACTTTATTTTATTTGTACCTACGTTTATGACTGCTCTGTCTTGAGCTGTCTTGTATCTTCTTTTCTTCATTTTTTCACTGTACACAACAGTACTTTTCATACTTCTCTGTAACTTTGTAACCTTATAACTGCTGTGCCGCCTTTGGGCGACTGATTTGGGATAATAAAGGTACTGTATCTATCCATCTATAAAATATGACATTAATATTTAAAAGAGCTATAACAAGTTGTAGTTGTTTTACAGTAATACTGCCACTAGGTCATTATAGGCATTTGATGCTGATTACTCCTGTGAGATTAGCTCCAGACACACAGAAAAGAATCCCAATTTAAATTGTGTTTAATAGTTTACAGGATCACAATACTTTATCACCCAAATATGTACGTAAGTGACTACTTTTCCAAAGTTAGTGATACTCTCAGGTATTCCACCAGAAGTAGTTCGATTGAGTTTGTACCCTGCTGTTGGGCAAGAGCAATATGGACAAAATATCTTTCAAATACTCTGCGAGTTGATCAAGATTCTTTTACACATTTTTAGATCTTTAAATAATAAGATATACCGTAGTACTATTTTTTGTTTTTTTGTTTGTCTTTAATATTTCTGTTGGTTTTTGTTTGTCTTTTATGGGAAAACACCTATTTCTTCTTGTTTTCATTTTCGTCTTTTGTCGTTTTTTTCATTGTTATTGTGTTGTCCTCCCTTCCCCAAAAATACCACAATGGACACAATACAGTACTTTTTTGTGCTTTAATCCTTTTTGAATGAAGGGTTCATGAGTTGGGATGGGATTGTGTTGTGGGACATTATGTGCGCTATTATTTTGTTTATGGTGATATGTTCTTGAATGCATTGATACCAAACCCAGTGTTGATCTGCACAGGACTAAACAGCACATGTCTGGTTTACACAAGGAAGCAAACTACTTGGACTAGGAAACAAAACTGGTCAAAACACTAATGTTAGACGGTATGACTACAAGTGGCATGACAAAGTCACAGGGTGACTAACACGGGGAGGTTTAAATAGACACAGACTAACAAGACACAGGTGACACCAAGGACATTAACGCATGATTGGCTACGGCTTAACAAGAGACAGGTGAACAAGGTTGCAAACGACTGGTGAGAAGACAGGAAACAATAAAATGTCACTACAAAGTAAAACAGGCGACAGATCCTGACATTCAGCCTGATGACAGGCAGTGGTCTGTACCCTATGCCTTGTTCAACAGTGCATGGATGGACATGATGCAAAATTATGAATGCATTTTACTTAATGAAAAGAAAAAACATGGCATACACTACATACAGTACATATAAATATTAAAATGCAGACTCATATTATGCAGAGAACCTAACTAAAGAAATGTGTCTGACCATAGCACAACATATCAGTAGTAGCCCAATACTAGAAATACATGACAAGGTTTAGGTTGTATTTAGACTGATTCTAAGTTATTGATTTACCTACATTACAGTATGATCCTACATTATACTGTAAGTCGCTATGGATAAAGAACGTCTGCTAAATGTGTACATTGTAAATGGTAATTGCTCCACAGCCTGTCACTAAGACACTCTAATATATTAGATTATTTTAATGCAAAGAGTTTCAATAACTTTTGCAATACATGACAAGCTCTCACTGAAGACCCTCAAACATCAACACATTTGTGATTTCCTGCAGTGTTTGCTGTTATCTTGTGATCTAACTATAGATGATGCATTAGATATTTTTTCCGTGCGCGTTACAGATTCTATATATAACTCTAGCTCTTTCTCACACATTTCATAGATTATTATCAGGAAACTCACTAACATGAGTTCTGCGGTTCTGCTGTTGAGCTTGATGATTTACCATCAGTCTGCTTGAAGAGGAAGTATGTGGTCCCATTTTAAACACATTCTGTCCTAATTGTATCAACCTCGGTGGAATCAACCTGTTTACAATTTACCAGCACACTCTGTAAGTTTACTCTTTTTTAGACAACTAAAGAAACATTTTTAATTGCATTATTATTATTATTTGTATTGTTTTTTATTCAAACACAATATTTTACTAATAGGACTGAGTACAATGACAAGAGTAAAGATGACTGTATGCAGAGAAGAGAGCACCGCAGTTATGATCTTAAATTATATTATATCTCCTCTTATGGACATTATCCACCAGCAGTTTTAGTTTTCTGAAGCCTTCAACCCAGAGGAGAGGCCTAACTATGAATGTTAGAGGAGCAACACATGGATTTGTGCTCTTCCTCTTGACTGTACCAGGTATTGTACATTTATATTTATTAGGATTTTAGAAATGTGTTCTTACGTTCTGTAGGCCTTTATTTCAGATAAACATGTGAGGAGCTATTGTGATGTGATATCTAAGTGTCATTTGAAAAATAATGAAAATACCTTTCGCACAGAGAATGGTGAACTGATTAAAGACAAGATTGCCAGTGTTTATTGTTAGATCACTGAAACCTCCGTTAGACTGCAGTAGGATATGCTTATTTAAAAGGATCTATTAGCTGATGCCATGTGAGACAGCTAGTCCTACTGGGGTCCACCATAGTCATGACACAATACACCATCAATGGGATTATTACAATTTAGAGGTTAAGAGGTTCTGTCAATTTCAAATAAACATTTCCTCTACTCTAATAACTTTACGATTATGATAATGATTTGTTCTCTGTTACAGTGATGGGTCAAGATGGCTGGGGAGTAACCTACAACCCTCATCCTAGAATGTGCGCCGTTAAGGGATCAACTGTGCAAATAAGCTGCACCTACCGATACCCATCCAACGCAGGATATAAAAACAGTTTCTGGTATACTAAAGGGGAGGCTAATGATGCTCTGGATCTGTACCAGGACTCTCAGTATGCAGGGCGTTTGGAGAACCATTGTGACCAACAGCACAGGAGCTGTACACTGACCATTAGAGACCTGAGAGAGACTGATGCAGCAGATTACAAGTTTAGGTTGATAACAAACAAACCAGGTGGGACATATACTGGTCGCCCTGGAGTCAAATTAACTGTCACAGGTAACTTTTTCATGGGGAGTAGTTTACCTGGTACACTTTTTACAGTCACAAGTACTTGATCTTAAACAGAAACACACATCAGAGTTACTGTATTAATCTATTGTGACTAGAATCACCATTTGTTTTTTATTTATTCATGGCACCCTCTAGACCTGCAGGTGACGATGAGTCCTTCCACAGTTACAGCAGGACAGACGGTGTCACTGACCTGTAACAATAACTGTTGGCTTGACAACCCCACCTACATCTGGTACCTGAATGGACAATTTCTAAAAGAGACTAATGGGAAGTATGAGACTCTTGACTCAGTCAGCAGTCATCATGCAGGAGAATACTCCTGTGCTCCTAAAGGCCAAGAAGATGCCAGAAGTCCTGGAGTAACTCTCACTGTCAGATGTGAGTAGATCTTTGTTAACCTGAGATATTTATTTGTGTGTCTTTTGATGGTGTACCAGTCACACTACTTCACTTCTACATTGACTTTATAAAAGAAAAGAAAAGAACACCTCATATTGTCGACCAAAACAAGACAGAAGTATGTGCTTATTGCTTAATTGGGTCTTTGCACCACAGGAGAGAGTCAAGCCACTCTGGGTTCTCAAACTGAATTAATTTGAGCCCACTGAAAAAAGATAATGCCTTTAATTTTTGAATTCATCTCATCTCATGTATCATTATTAGCTATTCCTGAAATATACAAATGTCTCTGCAGGCAGACAGATACATTGTGATCACTTGTGTGAGTTGGGTAAATGGATCTGGGGTAATGAAGGTCAAGGTCACAGTTAGCGTACGGTCAAAGTTTAGCCCTATGCCTATGCTCCTGCTATATATACTGTATAAAGTATGCAAAATATAGGGCATATTGAAAATGAATGCGTACCTTGTGAGCTATAGGCAGATATACTCGTGAAGATAAAAAGCTCAAAAATAAAAAAGGAGTAATAACCTAGCAGAGCATGAATGTTAAGATGTAAAATAACATTCACATGTATATAAAGTATACATTTTTATACTTATACTTTATATTTTGTATATATATAAAATGTGTTTCTTCACAGAGTACAAATAATATAATATAGAAATATTGAATGTTCATAAAGCTCATTTGCATTTGTGATAGATATCTAAATAAATGTAACTACTAATTTGTTTCTAAAGTAACCAGAAGAGTCATGTCATTGGCATAGTGCCGTGTCAGGGTTTATATTCTAAGCTTTAGACCAACTGTGGAGTGAGGCACTCCCTCACCTGTCACCAGAATGTCGTGTCCTGTCATTTAATTGTTCCTGACTGAAGCCTTACATGGATGTACTCCGATTTACCCCTTCTGCTATTCCTGTAATCCTGCTCTATATAAGTGTGACGGTGCCCAGGGAAAGGAGGCAACACTTGGCATGCGTGTTGTCTCAGAGCTCTTGATTATGTTGTTAATAAATATTGTATTCATTGCACTCCACCCTCTCAGAGTTCAACTTATTATATTTAGTATAGTATGTCTAAAGAATTCTATTACACATTTAATTGAGGTAGTTTTGTGTTCGAGAGTGTACAGGTGTGTGTGGTCTGTGTGCACAGTGTATACTGTACATTGCGATCCGAGAGTGTGGTCTAGCCAACACCAACTCGGGACTCCTGGATCACTGCCCTCCACACTAGACATCAGGTTCTTGAGCTCTACAGTGCTTTTAAACTGTCGCACCACAGTGCATCTAATCAGGGGTGGACAACTTTGATGATGGAGATTGGAGAGGGCCACTATATTTTTCTTACTCACTCCAGAGGGCCATATTGCATATACTCTCGGGCAGAAACCTCTGTCATTCTATGTCACAGAAATGTATAGCAAAAATAGCCGATCTACAAGCTCAAAATAGATTGCTCTGTGAAGTGTTTTGAGCTGCAATTTTCTTATTGGAATCCGGAAAAGTAAAAATGTTATTTAATTTCAAATGCATTTACCGGTAGTTACCATACATATGTTAACTTCAATTGAATTAAGTTTGCATGTTTGGAATTGGAACAGCTGAAATCAATAATATATCAATAATCTGATATTAACCTGCGGGCCGTATAAAGTGAAGGTGGGGGCTTCATGTGGCCTCGGGCCGCCAGTTGCCCATGGCCATGTATGATCTATGATCCTGTTCATGGACTAATAATGGAGGCCTCTAGCAAGAAAAGAAACATCTGCTTTTTTAAATGCACTGTCTGTATTGTGCTGTTTTTTATGTATTGTTCATTAATATATATATATTGTCCCTCTCAAATGTCCTATAGCCTAATGACTTTATGATTATATTCTATGTTACAGCTGATTGGGGAGTAACCTACATCTCTGATGAGGTGTGCGTCAGTAGGGGATCAACTGTCCACATTTACTGCTCCTACAGTTACCCATCTGATGAAGTTTATAACGTCACAAACAGATTCTGGTTCACTACATCAGATGCTGATAGACATGTGGATCTGAAACAGGATCCTGAGCGTGCAGATCGTGTGCAGTACTATTGTGATGACCTGGACCGCAGCTGTTCCCTGACCATTAGAGACCTGAGAGACACTGATCCAGCATATTACAAATTTAGGTTCATAACAAACATAGAGGGAGGGATGTTTACTGGTAAACCTGGAGTCAAATTGACTGTCAAAGGTAACATTTGCATGTGGGAGTAGTTTACCTGGTACATTTCTGACTGTCACCAGTACAAAAACACATAAAGAGTAGTGAGTTAATTAATCTTTGTGATTTTCTCTTTTTTCTCTTATAACCTTTTTTCTGGCTCCATCTAGACAACTGTGAGACAGTCAGTCCCGTAGAAACTTCCATTGGCAGCAGTAAGTTGTGATGTTTATTTTGTTATCTCAAATGATACTTTCATTTGGTTTGTGACCTGTGTTCTGATACTCAGCCTACAAATGAATAAAAATACTGGAAACCATCTTAGTACTAAGATCCAAATTTCTCACATTGACATGTGTGGGCCTATAGCAAGCAAAGAAACATCTCCTGTCCTCTAATGATTTTATGATAATGATTATGATATGTTCTGTGTTACAGATAACTGGGGAGTAACCTACAACCCTCGTTCTGTGTGCGCCATTAAGAGATCAACTGTGAAAATAAGCTGCACCTACAGTTACCCATCCAGTTTCCGAACAAATTCTCATTTGCATAGGCCTAATCGTTATGGTCCTCATTATGATCATTTCCGTCACCCTTTCTATGACAGTGGCCCTACCTATGAGACTGTCACAGCCAACATCATAAACAGTTTCTGGTTCACTAAATGGGAAGTGGATCTGTACCAGGACTCTCAGTATGCAGGTCGTGTGGGATACCATTGTGTCAAACAACGCAGCAGCTGTACCCTGACCATTAGAAACCTGACAGAGACTGATTCAGCAGATTACATGTTCAGGTTCATAACCAACATAAAAGGTGGGAGATATGCCGGTGAACCTGGAGTCAAATTGGTTGTCAAAGGTAACTCAGTGTCATTATTTGGGCATGATTCCATTTGGAGATATTTCATCTATTGTCACTATAATCATCATGATGGTTTTAATTTTCTGTTCAACATCTAGGAAACACACACATCACAGTAGTAAATCTTTTTTTTTTTTTTTACTTTTCTTTGGCACCCTCTAGGCCTGCGACTGGTGATATCTACTTCCACAGCGATAGAAGGACAGAAGGTGACACTGACCTGTAACCCAGACTGTTCTCTGACTGACAAACCCAGCTACATCTGGTACCAGTATGGACAGATTCTAAACCACACTGAGAGCCAACAGATGGTTGTAGGCCCAGTCTGTGGTCGTCATAGAGGAAACTACTCCTGTGCTGTCAAAGGTCTAGAGGATGTCAGAGCTCCTGACCAAACTCTCACCGTCAGATGTGAGTAGAGTTTTGTTAAGTTGAGCTGTTCATGTATTGGATCTGAAATTAGAGTTTTATTTGGCTTGTTGGTGGTGTAAGTGCATTTACTGTACTTAAGTACACATTTAAGTATTTTTACTTTACTGTAGTATTTCTCATTTATTGTACTTTTACTCTACTATATTAATATTAAAATGACTTTTTGAGCGGTGGTAAACCGCTCCATAGAGTGGCTGTGCGTGTGTCTGTAGCCACTTTTCCTCAGCGTTTTGCCATAGCACACTGTTTTTCCTCAGCGTTTTGCCATAGCAATGTGTGTGTGTGTGTGTGTGTGTGTGTGTGTGTGTGTGTGTGTGTGTGTGTGTGTGTGTGTGTGTGTGTGTGTGTGTGTGTGTGTGTGTATAGCCTGTATTACATCACCAATTACATCCTAGACCTATATCCTAGTCTGAAGACGTTATGGAAGCACAACCACCGCTTACTTCACATTGGGTGTGATTTTTTCTATTGATTACTCATGCCATGGAGACTTGAGTTCAATGAACAACCCCCATTGTTTCCGCATGGAGACCCAGATGCAGTTGGGTCTCCATGTGGGTAAAGTCTCCTTGGGGTGAGCAAACATTTTGGGGGTGAACTACTCCTTTAATCAGCCCTATATACATTTTTGGACACTTGAAAATAGTCGTGACACATATTGTGAGCTTGTAGATCTGCTACTGTATGTTCAAAAGATTTGTATACATTTTATACCTTTGAAAACATACTTTTGAACTTTCAGCAATACTTTTGTACTTTAATCAAGTAAATGTTGAATTCTGGACTTGTAACAGATTATTTCTACATTGCAGTAGTGATACTTTTACTTAAGTAAAATAATCTGTACTTTTTCCACCACTGCGTGTCCTGATACTCAGCATACAAATGAACAAAGACTGTTATTAATTTAGAGCTAGACATAAAACTGGTCCTGCTGAACTTCAGTCTGGATTCCCTGGATCGTCAACTAATTTACTGGTCTGATTTTTGTTCCCAGTTTGCCCCTGTATAAACATAACTGACAATTAGCTTCCTTTATCATAGCCTGTCCATTGTCCCAAGCCATTTCCTACAGTACATGTGCACAACCCCAAAACATTGTCACCACTTGTAAGACAGACAGAAAGCTGGAGGCAGGTATATAGAGTATGTCTCCTTGCAGAGATGTTCTACAGAATAATTATCCTTTTTTTTATTTTTTATGGCATCCTCTAGGCCTGCTGGTGACGATTACTCCTTCCACAGTCGAAGAAGGACAGAATGTGACTTTGACCTGTAAGACCAACTGTTCTTTGCCTATCTACCCCACCTACATCTGGTACCACAATAGAAAGGATCTAAACCACACTGAGAGCCTACAGACTATGGTTCTAAACAATGTTAGCAGTAAGGATGAAGGAGAATACTCCTGTGGTGTCAAAGATGATCCCAGACATAAAGGTCCAGGTCCCACAGAAACTCTCAAAGTCCGACGTGAGTAGAATTTACATGTCTGTAATTACAATTAATATTAATGGAATATTTCACTTCTGGGGTAATTTTTACGTCTACTCGGGCATAAAAGCGCACTCCAGACAGTTATTAAGCTTGCTTCAGTATTTATAGTTTATTTGGGGGGAATAAATACATAGTGAGAAAATGAATGAAAAAGTTTATTGAAAAAAGAAAAAGAAACACACATGGTCCCCTCACGTATTAGAAGGACAAAATCAGTCACCTGAACCAAGAACAGGTGTTTTTGATAAGTCTATCATGGTTAAAATGGAGTTTGAAGTTACAATGAGTTTGTATAGATAGGAAGGGGGTGTTAAAATGAATATCAAATATCTAAATACTGAATCAAGCAACTTAAACATTGTCTGGGGTGCTATTTTAATGCCTGAGTAGATGTTAAATTGACCCCAAACTATTTTGAAAGTGAAATATCCCTCTAATTAAATTCAAATCCATTTTGCGTTTTCTTCAGATTTTGGCCAAACTTGTAAAACGAAATTGATACCCATTCCGCTTCTGGAATAATGTGATCAGGATGTAAAGTATCAGTCAGATTTTTCATAATCGTTTCCAATGTGGCTGTGATTGCTGTCCAAAGTTTCTATTTTTGAGCACTAATTCTGCATTTTTGTACAACTAAGTAGGGCATTAATATACAAAAAAACCTGTTACAAGGTTTCTGCCTGACAGTGACTATACTGTATGAGTCTGGACAGACATGCATGTAAACTGCATCTGGTTGACAGAGGCCTACAACCACAGTGCAGTATTCTAGTTTTAATAACATTAACATTAACATTAGCATTAACATTAACATTAGCATTCATCCAAAATCTAGATGCTCACAATACATCTTAACATAAATCTTTTTGGGCATGCATACCAGATATTTTGCTATTTGAACTACAATAAAGTATATAGATTTTAAGTGGTTAAAGTTAATCAATATTAATATGATGTTTTGCAGATGGTCCAAAGAAGGTTTCAATGCATGTGAAACCCTCTGGTGTGATAAAGGAGAATTGTACAGTGACTCTGACTTGTGAAAGTGATGCCGACCCGAAAGGATCGTACATCTGGTACAAGGAGAATGCAACACTGCAGGAAAAAAAAGAAACATATAAATTCACCCGCATCAGGTCCAAAGACAGTGGGACGTACCATTGTCTATCTTCAAATGAATATGGAAACTTAAGCTCATCATTTGTTGATATAGATGTCCAATGTAAGTACATAAAATATTTTCACTTTACCCAAGGGCAACAGTGATAAGTTAGTAAATTATATGTTGAAACACTGTTTTACCAAGTGGACGGTAAAGTTGTTCAGCCAAACATTTATGAGTTGTGTTTCTATGTACCTTGTTCTCCAGATCCCCCGAAGAACGCCTCAGTGTCAGTGAGTGTGTCTGGTGTAATAGAGCAGGGCAGTTCAGTGACTCTGACTTGCAGCAGTGATGCCAACCCACCAGAGGTCAATTATACCTGGTACCGCCAGAATGAAGCCACACCTAAACATACTGGACAGAACTACACCATGAATAAAATTCAACCTGACGACAGTGGAAATTATTCTTGCTTAGCCAAAAACACATTAGGTCGTACGAAGTCCAATCCCCAGTCGGTTGTTGTAGAAGGTAACAACCAACTATTCATTAACCCACTTACCTCCTCTTACTAAAACTAGATTTTCATCAGCAAATGTTGGATGGATGATTTTCTCTGCACATCTTTCAGTATAAACTGTTGCTTGAGTCATGCTCTCATTTACTGTCAGAGTTTTAAACTGACTACCTGATCCCCAGTGCCCTGGATAAAAATAGCTGTTGGTGCAGGAATCCCCCTGGTTGCTATTCTTCTCGTCATAGCCGTCTTTGTCTTCCGGTGGATCAGGTATTGAACGTTGTTTTCCCTTTCCACTTTAATCCAAATTATTTAGCTAAATCACAGACTCACCTAAAATTGACTCTTTCAACAACAGACAAAAGAGGGCCTCCAGGCAGCCACCTGACATTGTACCACCACCACGACCACCGAAAACCACAGTCCAGGTAGGTAGCCCAAGAGAGCCAAAAATTGTTTGCTTGACACATAATAACCTAAGTGACCTTTTGTACCCTGGACTGGAGTGGGACTATATTCTTCCACTGGAGGATTTCCCAGGAAGTGCTGTTCCACTGATTTTTTGCTCATGGCGAATACAACCTGTTTGACTGACTGGGTGATAAGTATCTGCATTTGGAAACGTTACATTGGTGTTGTTAGCCCCGTTTGGAACCTCACCCTCCACGTTAGCTCAAGTTGAGGTCCCGCTTTGTAGGGTGCCGGTGTTGTGTCATTAACACCGGCAGAGCGTGACACCGGCGAGCGGTGGCCAACAGTACACATGTTTACCCTTTTCCAAACATCATATCCAAAAAGGTAGTCCTAAGTCATGGCTTAAGAGTTTGATTTTAAACAGCAGAGTTCAGAGAAAACTCACTGAGTGGGAAATCTGCTAGAGGATAATGGCTTGCTCCATGACCCAAACAGAAAGTTGAGTGTCAGACACTTCCAAACACCCTTTGCGTCTTCAAAGTAGGTTAAAGGAGTAGTTCACCCCCAAAATGACTTTTTTTCTATTGATTACTCATGCCATGGAGAGTAGAGTTCAATAATATTTTTTGGTTTTTGTCACATTCCTAAGACAAAAAATTGATTTGAGTAAATTTACCCCCATTCCCATTGATTCCGGATGGTGACCCGTTTCGAAACGGAACGAATGGGGGTACATTTATTGTTATCAAATTTTTGTCTTAGGAATACGACAAAAAACTAAAAATATTATTGAACTCTACTCTCCATGGCATGAGTAATCAATAGAAAAAAAGTCATTTTGGGGGTGAACTACTCCTTTAAGGCCCATTCCCACTGGGCCAGAAAAAACATCTCTTTCTCCAGATATTTTTCCATTCAAGTGGATGGTAGATACAGATAAAAAATATGTCACAGATAAAAAATAAAAAAAAATAACTGTCACAGATATATTTTTTTATCTGTATCTACCATCCACTTGAATGGAAAACTATCTGGAGAAAGAGATTTTTATTTTATCTGTAATCTGGCCCAGTGGGAATGGGCCTTTGGGCCTAAAGGAGCTGAATTCATTGAGGAATGCAAAATAATACAAATGTTTCTCCCTCTTCCTCCCTCTCCCACTCCCTCTCTCTCTCTTTGTCTCTCTCTCCCCCAACTCTAATTCCCCTCAGAACAACTCTGACTCAGACTCTGACTACTCAGACTTTGAGATCTTCTTACCTTTGGCCAGTAGCAGCAGCTCTGAATCTACAGCCCAAGAGGAATCAAGGGAACAGCAGGCTGATGTTGACTACTCCACCGTCCACTTCAATCGCTTTAAGAAGAACCAGGAAGAGCCCCACTTTTCCACCGTCCAACCACCACAGCCCCAGGGACAGGATGTCCACTACTCCACCGTCCAACCACCACAACCCCAGGGACAGGATGTCCACTACTCCAGTGTCCACTTCACTCGCTCTAAGAAGCCTAAAGCGCCCGTCCATTCCACTGTCCAACCACCACGGCCTCCCCAGAGACTGAGACAGAAGGATGCCCACTATGGCGTCGTCAAATTTAAAAGGCCCAATGTCCACTGGTGAGATATCTGAGACTACAACTGAATAGTGTATAGGTGGCTATGGATAGAATCAAGCCACTCAGTCAGGATCCTGGTGAATCATGGCCATAAAACCTTAAAAAGAAAAAGTTGAAAACCGCTAAACAAACATTATTTATAAAATGTAGTACATCAAATAATTAAATATTCACATAATCAAAGGGTTTATGGTCATGATTCACCATGATCATGGATGGCTTGATTCTAGGCTTAAAATAATGTATAAATATGTAAATCTCTATGGGAAAAATGTATGGGCGATTATTTTTTGCACCAGTAAACCATGCACACTGCTATGCCCTATATAGAGACAAATGATAGATCATTTATTTTAATTTGATGGTCATTGCTGTTTCTTTTATTTCCCCCCCTTTTTTTCAGAGCCAGAGTCGAGGAGGATCCTCTTCACAGGAGCAGATTCTGCAATCGTCCACATTCTGCTTTAGGACAGGGTTTCTCAACCTGTGGGTCGGGAGTCGGGACTGCAGGGGGTCCCCCAAATTACTTTGGGGGGTACCCAGATGATTAACTTAAGACTCTTTTCAGGCTGCGACTCCCCAAAATAATCATATTTGAACAGGGGACCCCCCCACCCTGACAAGCACTTGGAATTGTTGAGGCATTAGGCTACATTTAGCGTGACTCGGTTCCACAGGTAAATATTAAAAAAATATATATTGGCCTCTTTCTTATATCAGATTCACTCTCACTGTAATTATCAACATCTCTGAGTACATGATTACTGTAAATAATACATTTATTTGTAAGGAGAAAGGAAGATGTGAGGAAAAAACATACTGCTCGAAAGATTGAAAAGAAAGTTTCCTATTTTTATTTCTCTTATGTTATTATAACCACTATATTCTCATGACTTTGTACACTATCCTTTAAATAATATACTTTCTTTTGTATATAAAATGTTAGCAATATGTATGTGGTGTCTGTTAGTGTCATTTGTATAAAAAAATAAAAATAAAAATAAAAAACAGTGAAACACAAGTAATTCAAAAAAGAGCTGGTCTAATTGGTTAAAATATTCTAATGGATCATATTCTTGTAAACAAGAAGCAACATTTTGATTTCAATTTGCTGAATTGAATCAATGTGTTTGACCATAGCAGTACTTATCATTGTTGTCAGGCAGAAACCTCTTATCTCCATAACTGTGTGTGTGTGTGTGTGTGTGTGTGTGTGTGTGTGTGTGTGTGTGTGTGTGTGTGTGTGTGTGTGTGTGTGTGTGTGTGTGTGTGTGTGTGTGTGTGTGTGTGTGTGTGTGTTTTTTTATTCATTTATTTTTAATAATGCCGTACTTGATCATCAGCACCACATAAAAGTAGCAGATCCACAAGCTGGAAACACAGTGCGAAGCGACGCGTTTCGAGCTTGTAGATCTGTTACTTTTGCTATTTTGAATTTGAATCCTAAAAAGTAACAGTTTTAGACATACTGTATGAGGTTTCCACCTGACAGAGACGATAATAGTCCATGACATTAGGCTGCACGCGCTCCTCAGCCTTGTCACTAATAACCGAAAATACATTTAAAACATCATTTCACAGCAAAAACAAACCACATCTTGACTGTATTAATAGCCCAGGATGTACTATCATATAAACTATAAAGGATGTACTATCATATACGCGTGTCTGCCTCAAGCGTCAAAAGGGGGACTTCCTTTGAACATAATCTGAGACCTCAAATCTAGTCTGTTCTTCCTGTTTGCTTGAAACATGAATTCATTTAAAAAGCCAATAAAATATAAAAGTAATTATAGGTCATAAAGATGGTATTTTGTCCAGGGGGTCCTGACCTCCCTTTTGGCCCTTTAGAGTACACCCTCTGAGGACAAGCAGTTGGTTTTATTCAAAGGTTTTTTAATAAAACCCTACTTATTATTAAATAAACAAATCAACCCAAATGCACATCAACTTCTGCTTCTCTCTCTCTCTCTCTCTCTCTCTCTCTCTCTCTCTCTCTCTCTCTCTCTCTCTCTCTCTCCATCACAAAGCTCGAGCTAGACACCCTTAACCATGGATGCTACGATAAATTCCTGTGTTGGCTATCTTGTCCTCTCACTCAGTGATGGGTATTGGTTAATTTTTCCATTCGTGCACAAAGTTAGGCCTGCAAGAGCTCCACCACCCCCACACTCTCTGATTTCAATCTTTCTCATATAGATTAGCACGAAAAGTCACGAACATCTGAGTTGTGTAATTGTGCTGTTCAGCTCTGCTGGCTATAAATGACGTGACGGCTCCCCAGTTTAAGCAGCTTGTGTCTGATAATTGTATGAACTTAGGTGGCATCAACATATTCACAAGCTGACGGCATATGTGAGTTTACTTTTTTTGGTTTTACCAAATCTTTCTGAGATTCAAATTATACTATACTGAGTACCATGTTCCATGTACATTATCCACCAGTGAATGTGTTTAATTAACACCTCTGAGGCCTTCAACCGAGACTAAAGGCTTAACTATGAATGTTAGAGGAGCAACACATGGATTTGTGCTCTTCCTCTTGACTGTACCAGGTATTGTACATTTATATTTATTAAAGGTTTTAGAAGTTATGTGAAGTGGTGTCAAATGTCAAATGATGCATAATAACCTTTCTTAGAGAGAAGGGTAAACTTGGAGATCATTATTATAACTAGAAATACTGTTCCTTCGAAACAGTGTGGGCTCGCTTCCAACCCAACAAATAGGATACTTTAAGGTAAGGTAGAGTACCTTACAGTATTGTACTGTACCTTACTATACTGTACTGCACCTTACTGTACTGTACTGTACTGTACTGTACTGTACTGTACTGTACTGTACTGTACTTTACTGTACTCTACTGTACCTTACTGTACTGTACCTTACTGTACTATACTATACTGTACTCTACTGTACCGTACTGTACTGTACTCTACTGTACCTTACTATACTGTACTTTACTGTACTCTACTGTACTTTACTGTACTTTACTGTACTCTACTGTACTGTACCTTACTGTACTTTACTGTACTCTACTGTACCTTACTGTACTGTACCTTACTGTACTGTACTTTACTGTACTCTACTGTACCTTACTGTACTGTACTGTACCTTACTGTACTATACTATACTGTACTCTACTGTACCGTACTGTACTGTACTCTACTGTACCTTACTATACTGTACTTTACTGTACTCTACTGTACTTTACTGTACTCTACTGTACCTTACTGTACTTTACTGTACTCTACTGTACCTTACTCTATTGTTTTGTACTTTACTGTACTGTACTCTACTATACCTTACTGTACTGTACCTTTCTGTACCTTACTGTACTTTACTGTACTCTACTGAACCTTACTGTACTTTTACTGTACTCTACTGAACCTTACTGTACTGTACATATTCTATGTGTTCTAGAGGTGTATATTGAGTGCATATACTGTAGGTTAACAATCCCAGATCACATCTGTCCTCCACTATGTCTATAACCAAGGCGTTCTTCTATGTGGCCACTCCAGACTGAGGAGTGGAGCATGACTTTTATTGTGTTTGTGGATCTGATTTGAAAATGCATTGGTTGTGATATCTCCCTGAAAACCAACAACAACCACTAATACGGCTGAGTGTCCCTGCGGGTTCTAGGATATATACTGTAAATCCCATTGCCCGGGATCCTAAAACCTTATTCTTTTTAACTAAAATTTCTAAAACACTACAAAACATGTCTCAAAGACAAATACAAGCAAACGTCTCCACAGTAACACAGTAACAGTTGTTTTTGTGTGTGTGTGTGTGTGTGTGTGTGTGTGTGTGTGTGTGTGTGTGTGTGTGTGTGTGTGTGTGTGTGTGTGTGTGTGTGCGTGCGCGCGCGCGCGCGCGTGCGTGCGTGCGTGCGTGCGTGTGCGTGCGTGCGCACATTGTAGATCAACTTCATAGCAGTATTATGTGGTCCATCTATGTTTTTTTATTAATAATAAAATCTACAAAGTAACAAGTAACTGAAGCTGTCAAATGCTGTATTTATAGTAGAGTATATGTAACAAAAATGGAAAGTAGAGTAAAAGTACCTCAAAATTGTACTGTAGGTACAAGTACTTGTATATACTTGAGTAAATGTACTTTGTTACTTTGCAGCACCACAGAACAGCCAATGACAGACAGGCCTTTAATCACAGCTGTTTCAATCAGTAGAGTGGAGAGGGACATTTAGAGTTATTTGTAGTTTTAACTCAGAATATATACATCACACAGCTTAGATATTTGGATCAAATCAGAGAGCAGACCTGTGTGAACGCAATGATTTAAATAGCATATCTGAAGTGTGAATATTGCAGCCACAGCGCCTTAATATAAACATCGGTCCCTTTCCTCTGTCTCACTCTGTCCCCACTCACTAAACCCATTGGAAATGCATTGGGTGCTTAAAGTTAAACATTTTTATTTTTTTATAATTATTCTACAAAACATTTCAAAACGAAAAATACAAGCACACGTGTCCTCAGTAAGCTGAACACATAAAAATTTGAATGGTGTTGAAAGGTGTAAGCGTGTAGGAGATGAATCGCGCCAAAGTTTTGAGGAGATACACATATATAAACTAGACTAGAAAATTTGCAATTTGTGAAATTGCGAGTGTGGTTGCCCGCCCCGCCCCGGCGCGAGCGGCGGGGATGCGCCTCCGGGACCCCGAGGAAAACACCGGGGCCCGAGGGAGAGGACGTCCGGACGGATACCGTCGGGGCCGTGCGACGCGTGATTCGAAAAGGTGCCGTAGGGATCCTGCTTTCTTGATGTAAGGATACGGTTAGGCTCCTCCCACAAATTTTGCAAGGCAATTACTTTGTCGCGTTACTTCCGAGATCGTTTGTGTTTCGTTTTAAGAGGGTCGTTCCCCCTGAAAAACGCGTTTTGGCACAAAACGGTTACGTTTAGCGCGTTTGTGGCGCCCCCTATGGGTCGAAGTGGAAATGCTTTTGGGGATTTGTTGAGTTTCCCACCCGCAATGTGTGGTTGAAATTTGGTGTTGACTGGATGTTTCGTTTGTGATTTATGGCTATTTTTCGCGAAACGGGCCCCTCCCGCTAACTTTGGAAGCCTGTTACGGGCGAACGGTATGGACTATCGAAATATCGCTTGAATATGTTTATCGCATGGGTCCATAGATCATGTGTACCGATTTCTGTGACATTTGGAGAAAATATGTAGGAAAAGGAGCAAAAAGTGTGTTTTGAAGAAAATTCAAAATGGCGGAAAAGATATCCTGACGCAAATAGGCGTGGCCTATATGGGGAGAGGCGGCATGACCCAAGGAATCCAGGGAAAAAATAATTTAAATTTTCTGACCTACGGTTCAAGAGTTATAAGCCAAAACGTAAAGTGAGCTGTTATAGCGCCACCATGAGGCCGAATGATATATATATATTTTTCAGTTAATCCTTGTATGCATTATGAACCTCCTCTCCAAGTTTTGAAACTGTAGCCCCTATGGTTTGCGAGAGAAAAATAATTGAAAGTGAGTTTTTGCATTTTCCCATTCAAGTCAATGGGGAAAATTAATTCACTAATAAATTAATATCAATTAAACGATACAACTTTTCTCTTAGCGAAGTACAAGCACACGATTCCCGATGAAGCTGGTCGATTTGACATATGGCGCGAGTGTGTGGCGCGAAAACTGTGGGCGGTGAAACGCGCCGAAAAAAAACGCGCCGAAATAAAAAAGAACTAGAATTGACAGAGTCAATTTTTACAAGTGTGCCTGCAGCTCGCTAAATGCGCGAGTTTGGACGGTGAGGCAATCCACCAAGTTGTCTGTGTTAAGTTTTGAGAGGGTCGTTCCACCTGAAAAACGCGTTCTGGCACGAAACGGTTACGTTTCGCGCGTTTGTGACGCCCCCTACGGGTCGAAGTGGAAATGCTTTTGGGGATCTGTTGAGTATGCCACCCGCGACCTGTGGTTGAAATTCAGTGTTGACTCGACCTTTTGTCTGTGATTTATGGCATTTTTGTGGCAAACGGGCCCCTCCCGCTAACTTTGGAAGGCCGTTACGAACGAACGGTATGGACTATCAAAATATCCCTTGACTAAGTTCATTGCATGGCTTCATAGATCACGTGTACCGCTTTTTGTGAGATTTGAAGAAAATATGTAGGAAAAGGAGCAAAAAGTGTGTTTTGGAGAAAATTGGAAATGGTGAAAAATCTTCCCATGTGCACATTGGCGTGGCCTATATGGAGAGATGCGTCGTGACCCAAGGAATCCAGGGAAAAAAGAATTATCATTTTCCGATCTACGGTTAAAGAGTTACGGTGCAAAACGTAAAGTGGGTCGTTATAGCGCCACCATGAGACCGAGTGATGTAATTATTTATCGATTCATTCTTAACCCATTTAGACCTGCTGCTACCTATACGTTGTATTACCCTTAAGGCCGGCTGCTACGTCTGTGTCACATCAGTATTTGCTATACACATAGCAACATAATTTATTTTACATTTTTGGAATAAGAAATTGAAGGTTTTCAGAAACCTTAGGTTAGGTTTTAGAAGGCGTTTTCAGAATCGGCCTCAGGTCTAAATGGGTTAAAATTATTATGAATCTCCTCTCCGAGTTTTGAAACTGTAGCCCATATGGTTTGCGAGAGAAAAATACTTGAATGTGAATTTTTGCATTCTCCCATTTTGATGATAGGCTTTACCCTGATCAAGGAAAAAAACCAATGTCGACGTTTTTTGCCAATTACGTCGCCATGGTAACGCGGATCGGAAAGAAAAGTAATAGCACACCATTCCCGACCGAGCCGCACGTTTTGATGTATGTATTGCGGGGGTGGCGTAAATGGTGCGGGACTAGTAGCGTGCCGAAGTTTTCCTGAGCGATAACAATAAGTGTCCTTGCCATGCTGGCAGGCACACTTAATAAATAAAGTCTCCCTAGAACTATAGTGTGTTGCCCTGTTAGGGCAACCACACTAATAAACAAATAAATAATGAAGATAACATACGTGTGCTCGCCTTCCAGGCGAACCCACAATTATCAGTGCAGTTTATTGTTAACACACTGATTTAACAGGGGCCCTATTACCCCTTATTCCTAAACTTAATTCTTTGCCTTTACTATTTTGAAAAATAGTTAAAATAGCCGATCTACATCGACACGTTGTGATCCTGTAGATCAGCTATTTGGAATATTTAAAAAAAAAAGTCAAAATAGTAAAAAATGGCAAAAGAGTTTAGGGACAATGGGTAAGGCATGGACGAAAATAGAGCCCCAGGTCTCCTCATCAGAAGAGATTTTTTGGGAGACATTTTGAATACATTAAATGTATGTTTGGTGATCATTTATCACACCCATTGAGAGAGTGTTTTGCACCGCCAGTGTCTGTCTTCTCACACAGTTTGAATGATTTGTGTGATGTGATTAACAATATTATCGCAATAATCAAAATATACATAAAACGTAAAAAAAGATAATTGTGATCACTTATGTGAGTGGCTATATGGATCTGAGGTATTGAAGGTCAAGGTCACAAATAGCGCACGGTCAAAGTTTAGCCCTATGCCTATGCTCATGCTTTATACAGTATGCAAAATATAGGGAATATTGTAAATGAATGCGTAGCTTGTGAAGTTGTGAGCTATAAGCAGCTATACTCGTGAAGATAAAAAGCTCATAAATAAAAGAGTAATAGCCTATAGCAGAGCATGAATGTTAAGATGTAAAATAATATTCACATGTATATAAAATATATTTTCTTATATTTTTATATATATATAAAATATGTTTCTTCACAGACTACAAATAATATAATAAAGAAATATTTAATGTTCATAAAGCTAATTTGCATTTAATTGAGGCAGTATCGTTCATTTGTCCCTCTCAAATGTCCTATAGCCTAATGACTTTATGATTATATTCTATGTTACAGCTCATTGGGGAGTAACCTACAACTCTGATGAGGTGTGCGCCAGTAGGGGATCAACTGTGCACATTTACTGCTCCTACAGTTACCCATCTGATGAAGTTTATAAAGTCACAGACAGTTTCTGGTTCACTACATCAGATGCTGGTAGATCTGTGGATCTGAAACAGGATCCTGAGCGTGCAGGTCGTGTGCAGTACTATTGTGATGACCTGGACCGCAGCTGTTCCCTGACCATTAGAGACCTGAGAGACACTGATTCAGCAGATTACAAATTTAGGTTCATAATAAACAAACCAGGAGGGACGTTTACTGGTCAACCTGGAGTCAAATTGACTGTCAAAGGTAACATTTTCATGTGGGAGTAGTTTACCTGGTACAATTCTTACTGTCACCAGTACAAAAACACATAAAGAGTAGTTAATTCATCTTTGTGATTTTCTCTTATTATCTTTTTCTGGCTCCATTTAGACAACTGTGAGACAGTCAGTCCCGAAGAAATTCCCATTGGCAGCAGTGAGTAGGTTTTGGTTAAGTTGTGATGTATATTATCTCAAATGACACTTTCATTTGGCTTGTGACCTGTGTTCTGATATACTCAACCTAGAGATGAATAAAATACTGTAGGTTAGTTTCTCTACTAGACCCATCTGTGACCTCTCCTTTGCTGTAGCTACAGGGCATGGCTACATACTCTATCACTGCTATCAAGAATTGGGGTTCTGAGCATGGTTCCTACTGATGTATACAACACTAACTGTTCTGAGAAGTCCAAAGCCTCATTATACAAAACCATATTAGTAAGACCCAAGTCCAATTTGACACATCGACATGTGTGGGCCTATAGCAAGCAATGAAACATCTCCTGTCCTCTAATGATTTTATGATTATGATTATGATATGTTCTGTGTTACAGATCACTGGGGAGTAACCTACAACCCTCGTTCTGTGTGCGCCATTAAGAGATCAACTGTGAAAATAAGCTGCACCTACAAATACCCATCCAGTTTCCGAACCAATTCTCATTGGTTTAATCATCATGATTTTCATTATGGTTTCCTTAATCGCCCTTGGTATGACCGTAACCATGGCCGCGACCGGGACCGGGACCGGGACCGTTTCCATGGATATGACACTAAGACAGCCAACATCATAAACAGTTTCTGGTTCACTAAATGGGGAGTGGATCTGTACCAGGACTCTCAGTATGCAGGTCGTGTGGGATACCATTGTGTCAAACAACGCAGCAGCTGTACCCTGACCATTAGAAACCTGACAGAGAGTGATTCAGCAGATTACATCTTCAGGTTCATAACCAACATAAAAGGTGGGAGATATGCCGGTGAACCTGGAGTCAAATTGGTTGTCAAAGGTAACTCAGTGTTATTATTTGGGCATGATTCCATTTGGAGATAATAATCTATTGTCACAATAATCATCATGATGGTTTTCATTTTCTGTTCAACATCTAGGAAATACACACTTCACAGTAGTATATGAATATATCTATTGTGCCTACTATGATCATGATGTTTTATGTTTTACTTTTCTTTGGCACCCTCTAGGCCTGCGACTGGTAATGTCTACTTCCACAGCGATAGAAGGACAGAAGGTGACACTGACCTGTAACCCAGACTGTTCTCTGATGGACAAACCCAGCTACATCTGGTACCAGAATGGACAGATTCTAAACCACACTGAGAGCCAACAGATCATGGTTGTAGGCCCAGTCTGTGGTCAGCATAGAGGAAACTACTCCTGTGCTGTCAAAGGTCTAGAGGATGTCAGAGCTCCTAACCAAACTCTCACCGTCAGATGTGAGTAGAGTTTTGTTGTGTTGTTCATGTATTGGATCTGAAATCATAATTTTATTTGGTTTGTTGTGACTGAGTCCTCAGTGGTGTAAGTAAGTAAGTGCATTTACTGTACTTAAGTACGCGTTTTAGGTATTGTTTTTTTTACTTTACTGGAGTATTTCTAATTTTCAATACTTTTACTTCTACTCCACTACATCTCAAAGGCAAATATTTGACTTTTACTCTACTACATTAATCAGCCGTATATACATTTTGGACATTTGAAAATAGTCGTGAGGCATTGTGAGCTTGTAGATCTGCTATTTTCAAAAGATTTGTATACATTTCATACCTTTGAAAACTTAATTTGGTACTTTCAATACCAATACTTTTGTACTTTAACTCAAGTAAATGTTGAATTCTGGACTTTTACTTGTAAAAGATTTTACATTGCAGTAGTGATACTTTTACTTGAGTAAAAAGAATCAGTACTTTTTCCACCACTGTGTGTCCGATACTCAGCATACAAATGAACAAAGACTGTTAGTAGTTTAGAGATAGACACAAAACTGGTCCTGCTGGGGAACTTCAGTCTGGATTCCCTGGATCGTCATCTAATTTCCTGGTCTGATTTTTGTTCCCAGTTTGCCCCTGTATAAACATAACTGACAATTAACTTCCTTTATCATAGCCTGTCCATTGTCCCATTAAGCCCTTTCCTACATGTGCACAACCCCAAAACATGTTCATCACTTGTCAGACAGACAGAAAACATGTTCATCACTTGTCAGACAGACAGAAAGCTGGAGGCAGGTATAAAGTATGCCACCTTGCAGAGATATTGAGTTTCAAATGAAATGTTCAATATATATGTGACTATAATTATCCTTTTTTAAATTTGTTTTTTATGGCATCCTCTAGGCCTGCTCGTGACGATTACTCCTTCCACAGTCGAAGAAGGACAGAATGTGACTTTGACCTGTAAGACCAACTGTTCTTTGACTATCAACCCCACCTACATCTGGTACCACAACGGAAACTATCTAAAACACAATGAGAGCCTACAGGCTATGGTTCTAAACAATGTTAGCAGTAAGGATGATGGAGAATACTCCTGTGGTGTCAAAGATGATCCCAGACACAAAGGTCCAGGTCCCACAGAAACTCTCAACGTCAGACGTGAGTAGAATTTGCATGTCTGAAATTACAATTAATATTAAAGGGATATTTCAATTTTGGGGTAATTTTAACCCATGCCAAGGTAAGAACAAACAGCCTAAATCTAAATTTGTTATGCATTAATGCCCAAAAATTAGCCTGGCTTTTCCAAGATCGTTTACCTTGCTCCAGTGCTCTGCTTCACATTTTGGCCATTTTGCGTTTTCTTCAGATTTTGGCCAAACTTGTAAAACGAAATTGATACACATTCCCCCTCTGGAATAATGTGATCAGGATGTATCAGTCTGATTTTCATAATCATTTCCAATGTGGCTGTGATTGCTGTCCAAAGTTTCTATTTTTGAGCACTACTTCTGCATGCTAATTTTGTACAACTAAGTAGGGCATTTATATATATGAAAATATGTAAAATGTTGAAACATTCCAAGGTTTCTGCAACTGGTTGACAGAGGCATATAACCTCGATGCAGTATTCTAGTTTTAACCACATTAACATTAGTGTCTCTTTTCTGGACATATTAGCTGAACAAAAAAACAAAAAAAATGAAAATAGGCAAGAATCATCCAAAATGTTACATCTAGATGCTCACAATGCATCTTAAAACAAAACGTTGTGGGCATGCACACCGGATATCTTGCTATTTGAACTATAATAAAGTATATAGATTTTAAGTGGTTAAAGTTAATCTATGTTAATATGATGTTTTGCAGATTGTCCAAAGAAGGTTTGGTTATCAGTGAAACCCTCTGCTGTGATAAAGGAGGGTAGTACAGTGACTCTGACTTGTGAAAGTGATGCAGACCCAAAAGAATTGTACATCTGGTACAAGGAGAATGCAACACTGCCAGGACAAAAAGAAATGGTATATAAATTCAACCGCATCAGCTCCAAAGACAGCGGGAAGTACCATTGTCTATCTTCAAATGAATATGGAAACTTGAGCTCATCCTCTGTTGATATAGATGTCCAATGTAAGTACATGCAGTAAAAGGTTTTCAGGGCAACAGTGATAAGTTTGTAAATCCTATGTTGAAACACTGTTTTATCAAATATAGCAGCAGTATTATGAACATGGTAAGAATGTTCAGCCAAACATTTATGAGTTGTGTTTCTATATATCTTGCTCTCCAGATGCCCCGAAGAACCCCTCAGTGTCAGTGAGTCTGTCTGGTGTAATAGAGCAGGGCAGTTCAGTGACTCTGACTTGCAGCTGTGATGCCAACCCACCAGAGGTCACTTATACCTGGTACCGCCAGAATGAAGACACACATACTGGACAGATCTTCACCATGGCTAATATTCAACCTTACCAGAGTGGAAATTATTCTTGCTTAGCCCAAAACAAAATAGGTCATAAGAAGTCCACCCCCCGGTCGGTTGTTGTAGAAGGTAACAACCAACTATTCATTAATTTATCCACTTATAACTCCACTTACTAAAACTAGATATTCATCAGCAAATGTTGGATGAATGATTTCCTCTGCAAATCTTTCATTATAAAGTGTTACTCATTTACTGTCAGAGTTTTAAACTGACTACCTGATCCCCAGTGCCCTGGATAAAAATAGCTGTTGGTGCAGGAATCCCCCTGGTCGCTATTCTTCTCATCATAGCCGTCTTTGTTTTCCGGTGGATCAGGTAATGAACGTTGTTTTCCCTTTCCACTTTAATCCAAATGAATTTGGTAAATCACAGACTCACCTAAAATTGACTCTTTCAACAACAGACAAAAGAGGGCATCCGGGCAGCCACCTGACATTGTACCACCACCACGACCACCAAAAACCACAGTCCAGGTAGGTTTATAGCCCAGGAGAGTCAAGAAGTGTTGCCTGTTACCTTTTGTACCCTGGAGCGGGCCTATATTCTTCCACTGGAGGATTTCCCAGGAAGTGCTGTTCCACTGAATTCCATAGTTTTTTTATTCATGGCAAATACAACCTGTTCGACTGACCCTCAACCTCACCCTCCACGTTAGCTCCGAGTTGAGGTGCCACTTCGTAGGGTGCCCGTGTTGTGTCATTAACACCAGCAGAATGTGACACCGGCGAACGGTGGCCAACAGCACAGATGTTTACTTTTTTCCAGACATCATATCCAAACAACGAAGTCCTCTGTGTGCTCAGATGTTCTACATTTTACCGCTCAAAATCATTCACCCTTGAGACAAGCATATACATCGCTTTTTTAGGCAGCCAGTTTCATGTTTTAAATGAAACACAATGTAGCCTTTACTTCTACGTTGTGTTTTACCACACGGAAGTCTCAGCCGAAGAATGTGGAAATGGCTGACTAAAAAAGGGATTTAAAGTTAAACACTCCGTCTCAACCCGTCGCTTAAATATTATTTTCCAGTATTCCGCTATAAAATTGCAAACATCTGAGAGCAGGTATACTGTTTGTTGGCCACCGTTTGCCGTTATCACACTCTAAAGGAGCTGAATTCATTGAGGAATGGAAAATAATAATAATTTCTCTCCCACTCCCTCTCTCTCTCCCCCAACTCTAATTCCCCTCAGAACAACTCTGACTCTGACTCCAACTCAGACTTTGAGATCTTCTTACCTTTGGCCAGTAGCAGCAGCTCTTCTGCAGCCAAAGAGGAATCAAGGGAACAGCAGGCTGATGTTGACTACTCCACCGTCCACTTCACTTGCTTTAAGAAGAACCAGGAAGAGCCCCACTTTTCCACCGTCCAACCACCACAGCCCCAGGAACAGGATGTCCACTACTCCAACGTCCACTTCACTCGCTCTAAGAAGCCTAAAGCGCCCGTCCATTCCACTGTCCAACCACCACGGCCTCCGCAGAGACAGAGACAGAAGGATGTCCACTATGGTGTAGTCAAATTTAAAAGGCCCAATGCTGTCCACTGGTGAGATATCTGAGACACTAAAACGGAATAGTATATATAGATGGCCATAGATAGAGCCACTCAGGATCCTGGTGAATCATGACCATAAAACCTTTGATTCTGTGAAAAGAAAAAGTTTGAAACTGCTAAACAAACAGTATTTATAAAATGTAGTACATCAAATAATTAAATATTCACAGAATCAAAGGTTTTATGGTCATGATTCACCAGGATCATGGATGGCTTGATTCTAGGCTTAAAATAATTGATAAATATTTTTGTAAATCTCTATGGGAAGAATTTATGGGCGATGTTTTTTCTTTTGCGGCACTAGTAACCCACGCACACTGCTATGCCCTATAGAGAGGCCGATTAGAAAGACAAAGGATAGATAATTTATTTTAATTTGATGGTCATTGCTGTTTCTTTTATTTCCCCACCTTTTTTTCAGAGCCAGAGTCCTGGATGAGGAGGATCCTCTTCACAGGAGCAGATCCTGCAATCGTCCACATTCTACATTCTGCTTTAGGACAGTGGTTCTCAACCTGTGGGTCGGGAGTCAGAACCCCCAGGGGGTTCCCCAAATTACTTTGGGGGGTACCCGGATGATTAAGTTAATGTGCAACATTGTTTTCCTCACTCAACAGTAAACAAAAAAACAACGTTTAAGTGTATAGAGGGTATTATTAGAGGCAGGCATTGTGAGAATAGCATATCTCCGATCGCAAGGCGAGGTGTTGTGAGCATGTACGTATAGATCAGCTATTTTCACAATAGAACTGTGTTATAAAAAATGTAATGCCTCAACTCTTAGTGCTCTTCAGGGTTGGGGGGGGGGGGGGTCCCTAGTTAAAAGGCTTATTTTGGGGGTCGCGGCCTGAAAAGGATGAGAACCACTGCTTTAGAGGATATTTTCTGTAAGTCATGAATTTGGCCCACTTGTGCAAAACTAACAGGTGGTACTGTACACGTTAGAGTACAAAACAGGTATGCTCAAATATTGGAACAAAAATACTTAAATCGAAGCAAGTAGGATTACCCCAAGCATGCTTGAGGAATTGTGATGAAAGAGAAGCAAATAATATATAACTATTGGGGGTCTTTTGGGGATGTTCAAGAATCCAGACTTTCTGGAGCGATTTTCTGGGAGAAAACACATACCACTTCCACAATTACCAAAGTCTTGCTATACTGTAACTACTGTATCACTGAGATCTACTACATGAAGTGACAGGAAGTGCACAGATGAAATGTGCTTTGCAGCTGGGTTAAGCAATTACACACTCAAATGGCTACAGACAGATTCTCCATCTGCAGAAAATTGGCTGTTTGTACTGTAGTCTATGACTCTTTTCAGGCTGCGACCCCCCAAAATAATCATAGGCTATTTGAACACGGGACCCCCCACCCTGACAAGCACTTGGAATTGTTGAGGCATTAGGCTACATTTAGCGTGACTCGGTTCCGCAGGTAAATATTTAAAAAATAATATTGGCATCTTTCTTATATCAGATTCACTGTCACTGTCATTGTCATCATCTCTGAGTACATGACTACTGTAAATAAATTATTAGAATACATGTATTTGTAAGGAGAAAGGAAGATGTGGAAGGAAAAAAAAACATAATGCTTGAAAGATTGAAAAGAAAGTTTCCTATTTTTATTTCTCTCTGTTTTTGTAGCCACTATATTCTCATGACTTTGTACATTATCCTTTAAATAATATAATTGTATTTACTTTCTTTTGTATATAAAATGTTAGCACTATATAATGTGGTGTCTGTTAGTGTCATTTGTATTTAAAAAAAAAAAGTGAAACACAAGTGATTAAAAAAAGAGCTGGTCTAGTAGGATAAAATATTCTAATGGATCATATTCTTGTAAACAAGAAGCAACATTTTGATTTCAATTTGCTGAATTGAATCAATGGGTGTTTTTACCATGGCAGTACTTATCATTGTTGTCGGGCAGAAACCTCTTATTTGCTATTGCTATTTTGAATTTGAATCCTAAAAAGTAACAGTTTTAAACATACTGTATGAGGTTTCCACCTGACAGAGACGATAATAGTACATCACATCATACATGACATTAGGCTGCACGCGCTCCACAGCCTTGTCACTAATAACCGAAAATACATTTAAAACATCATTTCACTGTAAAAACAAACCACATCTTATGACTGTATTAATAGCCCAGGATGTACAATCATATACGCGTGTCTGCCTCAAGCGTCAAAGGGGGACTTCCTTTGAACGTAATCTGAGACCTCAAATCTAGTCTGTTCTTCCTGTTTGCTTGAAACATGAATTCATTACAAAGCCATTACAAAGCAAGGGTAATTATAGGTAATAAAGAGGGTATTTTGTCCAGGGTATCCTGACCTCCCTTTTGGCCCTTTAGAGTACACCCAGCTGAGGACAAGCAGTTGGTTTTTAATAAAAACCTACTTTTTAATAAATAAACAAATCAACCCAAATGCACATCAACTCTTGCTTTCTCACATGCTCTCACATGCTCTCTCTCTCTCTCTCTCTCTCTCTCTCTCTCTCTCTCTCTCTCTCTCTCTCTCTCTCTCTCTCTCTCTCTCTTTCCATCACAAAGCTCGCACTAGACACCCTTAACCATGGATGCTACGATGATTTCCTGTGTTGGCTGCTATCTTGTCCTCTCACTCAGTGATGGGTATTGGTTAATTTTTTCATTCGTGCACACAGTCAGGCCTGTAAGAGCTCCACCACCCCCACACTCTCTGATTTCAATCTTTCTTATATAGATTAGCACGAAAAGTCACGAACATCTGAGTTGTGTAATTGTGCTGTTCAGCTCTGCTGGCTATAAATGATGTGACGGCTCCCCAGTTTAAGCAGCTTGTGTCTGATAATTGTATAAACTTAGGTGGCATCAACATATTCACAAGTTGACGGCATACGTGAGTTTACTTTTTTTGGTTTTACCAGATCTTTCTGAGATTCAAATTATACTATACTGAGTACCATGTTCCATGTACATTATCCACCAGTGAATGTGTTTAATTAACACCTCTGAGGCCTTCAACCGAGACTAAAGGCTTAACTATGAATGTTAGAGGAGCAACACATGGATTTGTGCTCTTCCTCTTGACTGTACCAGGTATTGTACATTTATATTTATTAAAGGTTTTAGAAGTTATGTGAAGTGGTGTCAAATGTCAAATGATGCATAATAACCTTTCTTATGGAGAAGGGTAAACTTGGAGATCATTATTATAATTATCAGTGCAGGTTATTATTAACACACTGATTTATCAGGGGCCCTATTACCCCTTATTCCTAAACTTAATACTTTGCCTTTACTATTTTGAAAAATAGTTAAAATAGCCGATCTACATCGACACGTTGTGAGATTGTAGATCAGCATGAAATATTAAAAAATGTTTTTCAAAATTGTACAAAATTACAAAAAAGTTTAGGGATAAGGGGTAAGGCATGGATGAATACAGACATTTTGAATACATTAAATGTATGTTTGGTGATCATTTATCACACCCATTGAGAGAGTGTTTTGCACCGCCAGTGTCTGTCTGTCTTCTCATACAGTTTGAATGATTTGTGTGATGTGATTAACAAATATTATCGCGATAATCAAAATATGCTTAAAACGTAAAAATGAAACTTTTGTTAACCCCATGAACCCCCAGCATCTGTCTTCACTTTGACCACAGACACTGAAGCATTTCATGTCCATAATGCTGAAGTCGAATTGAACTGAGACATTGTGGTGTGTTCTATCTTTATTCTCCACTTTAGAGTGTTTGAGTGTAAAGGTACAGTATGTGTGGTCAGTGTGTACAGTTAGTACTGAGATCCTGTTTGTCTCGTTGACTAATAATGGGGGACTCTATCAAGCAAAGAAACAGAGGAACATCTCCTCCTGTCTTCTAATAACTTTATGATTACAATATGTTCTGTGTTACAGTGATACAGGGTGAAGATGACTGGGGAGTAACCTATAACCCCCGTGATAGTATGTGCGCAATTATTGGATCAACTGTGAAAATAAGCTGCACCTACAGTTACCCCGAGGCAGCATATTATAAAGTCATGACAAGTTTCTGGTTCACTAAATGGGAGGCTAATGAACCTGTAGACCTGAAACAGGACTCTCGGTATGCAGGTCGTGTGCAGAACCATTGTGATCCACAGCACAGGAGCTGTACACTGACCATTAGAGACCTGAGAAAGACTGATGCAGCAAATTACATGTTTAGGTTCATAACAAACAAACCAGACGGGAAATGTACTGGTCACCCAGGAGTCCGATTAACTGTCACAGGTAACTTTTTGTCACAGGTAACGTGTGTGTGTGTGTGTGTGTGTGTGTGTGTGTGTGTGTGTGTGTGTGTGTGTGTGTGCGTGTGTGCGTGCGTGCGTGCGTGCGTGCGTGCGTGCGTGCGTGCGTGCGTGCGTGCGTGCGTGCGTGCATGCGCGCATGCGCGCATGCGCGCGCGCGTGCGTGCATGCGTGTGTGAGAGAGATAGAGAGAATGGGGGATGAAAGAAACATTTTGTCCAATAACATAACAGTACACCTGTCCATAGACGTAGAGCTTCGGTGGGAATACAGTCACGACTACTTCACAAAAAAGAGTACGCTGGCCTGTCGCACCACGTGCAGTGATTCTACCTACATCTCTTACATCAATGGACAGGAGGCCACCGTCACCAGGCGCAACCTTTACGATGGAGAAAGCGTTGCCTGTTCATTAAAAGGCTATGAGATTTTTCATTCTCCCCTTAAGTGTGAGTGTAAAATACAATGTAAATTATAAGTAACACATCATAACTTTCTCTATGGGTGACCCCACATGGAACCAAACCCTACTATGGCTTTTATTTTTTCTTTGCCTCAACAACACCACTTAGAATCCCAACACGAACAGAATGTTTTCTGTATTATGGCATTAAATTGAAATATTCTAATGAAACTTCTTCTGTCTTTCAGGTATCGGTGATTTGAGTTGCAGCTATGTGTCTTATAATGAAAAGAGGATTTGTGCCTTGAAGGGCTCATCAGTGGACATTTCTTGCACATATACTCATAAGTATCACACAGACTCAACATTCTGGTTTGTTCCTGACTATGAGTATCCCAAACAACCTAAGGACCTAAAGACAGTCTTCACATACACAAATCGCGTTCAGTACCTTCAAACACAACCCAACTCCACTCTGAGAATCACCAAGCTGAGAGAGAGCGATTCAGCTGAATATCGCTTCATGTTTACAAGCTACGTATTCAAATGGGGGAGTAGTTTACCTGGTACAATGCTGACTGTCACAGGTACTGTTTCATTTAAACTGAAACACCCAGCAGACTAGTAAATGAATGAATCAATTGTGACTACAATCATCATGATTTCTTCATCTTTTTCTTATCCCCCCGCCTCTTTTTTATGGCATCCTCTAGACCTGCGGGTGACAATGGATTCTTCCACAGCGATAGAAGGACAGAAGGCAACACTGACCTGTAAAACCGACTGTTTTCTGACTGACAACTCCACCTACATCTGGTACCAGAATGGACAAAACCTCACAGAGAGCCAACAGAACTATGTGGTTCTAGACCCAGTCAGCAGTCAGCATGCAGGAATCTACTCCTGTGCTGTCAAAGGCAGAGAGGATCTCAGAGCTCCTGAAGAAACTCTCACCGTCACATGTGAGCAGATGTTTGTCTAAAATCACAGTTTTATTTGTCTTTTGAAGTTTTGATTGTGTCCTGATGCCTGCAAAGATGCAAGTGCTGTCAAAATTCGATTATTTTATGAGCCTGTGCAGTACACTCTGTAAAACACACATGCTGACATCCCTTTAGTTTGTATTATTGCCTTGTGCAGTTGTGCACAACATCATCACATGTCCCAGTCGGACATCTCTGTACATCTCTACCGGCAGCTCTGTACACTCAGTACTACCTTTCTACTTTCAAATTAGATTCTCCAAAGATTGATGATCACCATGTTTCTAATGTATTTATGGAATCCTCTCTAGACCTGCGGGTGACGACTACTCGTTCCACAGTGACAGAAGGATGGAAGGTGACACTGACATGTGACACCGACTGTTCTCTGCATGACAACTCCACCGTCATCTGGTACCAGAATGGACATGTTCTAACCCACACTGAGAGCCAACAGAACAGGGTGGTTCTAGACCCAGTCAGCAGTCAACATGCAGGAGAATACTCCTGTGCTGTCAGAGGTTCTATGGGGCTCATAGGGCCAGGTCCCACAGAAACTCTCACTGTCAGATGTGAGTAGACTGTTTTTTATTTAAGTTGTGCTGTCCATGCATTGAATCATCATCATCATAAAAATATTGTTCTCGACCTGAATTAAACTAAGATCTAAAAAGTGGTCTAAGAAAAAACAACAACAAAGTATTATTCAATGTAATAATGTACACAACTTTGCATCTTCTTTGCCCGAGAGTAAATTTGTCTCTTCACTCCCAAACTAGATGCTCCCCAGACAGCCTTGGTGTCAGTGAGTCCGTCTGCTGACGTAGTGGAGGGCAGTTCAGTGACTCTGAGCTGCACCAGTGAGGCCTACCCACCAGCTGGGATCACTTGGTTCAAAAACCTTGAAGATCAAGCTCTCAGTTCTAATGATGAATCACAGCTCATCTTCCATTCCATCCAAACCTCTGACACTGGAGAGTATGTCTGTAGAGCAGAGAACCAGATGGGAGCAAAGACATCTACCAGCACCCACATTACTGTCAAATGTGAGTAAAATATCATTTTATCCACCAAAACATTGTTGACAACTGTGGCCTTTTGTTCACACCTAGTGTGAACAAAAGGCCTAGTTGTCAACTATGTTTTTACTTATTTATCCACGGAGTGGCATTGCTGAGACATTCAGTCCAGCCACTCTATTGATAACTGAACAACTCCTCTGATGTTTGAAGTTGTTTGTAGACTAGATGGCATGTTTCACTAACATTTAGACTACGAGTATCCCCACACAATATAGAAACATGTTTTTTTATTATGCCTCCACCGGCAATAGCTGCCATCAATGTGACCTCACATTTAAACACATTAATTAAATTATTTAGTCTTCATTCCCTACATCCTACTATAATGACTCTGGAATTGTAAACGGCAACTGGTTAGCGTATGCATAGACATCCACAACCACAATGCAGTATTCTATAGTTTTAACCACATGAACCGTAGCGTCCCTATTCTTGGCATGTCATCTGATATACTGTTATGGCAAAGAATAAGAAAAAATAGATCTAGGCTCACAATGCATCACAATAAAATGTGTTGTGGGCTTATAGCTCTGATATTATTGATACTGATACTATTCAATGTACAACAAAGTATAAATGCTATTAAGTGATTAAAGCTAATCTATGTTAATAATTATGTTTTTCAGACAGTCCCAAGAATGTTTCGTTATCAGTGGAACCCTCTGATGTGATAAAGGAGGGTAGTCCAGTGACTCTGACTTGTGAAAGTGATGCCAACCCAAAAGGATTGTACATCTGGTACAAGGAGAATGCAAGACTGCATCAGGGACCAAATGAAAAGCATCACTTCTCCTCCATCAGCTCTAAGGACAGCGGGACGTACCACTGTCAATCTTCAAATAAATACAGACTTTTTATCTCACCCTCCATCTTTATAGACGTCCAATGTAAGTACAGAAAACACTTTCACTAACAGTGGTAAACCATGCGCTGCAAGTCAAATTATGAGCATGTTAAGACTGTTCAGCCAAACATCTACATCGTTGAATTTCTAGTGCATACTGTACCTTGTTCTCCAGATGCCCCGAAGAATGTATCAGTGTCTGTGAGTCTGTCTGGTGTAATAGAGCAGGGCAGTTCAGTGACTCTGACTTGCAGCAGCAGTGATGCCAACCCACCAGAGGTCAATTATACCTGGTACCGCCAGAATGAAGACACACCTAAAGTTCTGTCCAGATACACTGGACAAAACTTCACCATCACTGATATTCAACCTGACCACAGTGGAAAATATCATTGCTTAGTCCAAAACACAATAGGTGGCAGGAATTCCATCCTCCTGTTGGTTGTTGTAGCAGGTAAAGAAATAACAAACGTACACATTAATACTCTTACATCCACTAGAACTAGAATTACATTAGGAAATAAATGCCTTTGCACATGCAGGGTCCGATTTTCCGCGTGGAAAAAACGGACAATAGCTGAACACATGGTGTCTGTATATGACTTTATGCACACTGGGTCAGAATTTGTTCACATTCAGACAATATTGTCAGTTTTGAAGTTATCAGTGTTGTTAACAGATCCATAAAGTCCTGTATGAGTGAGGCTCTCATTTACTGTCAGTGTTTTAATTTGAGCACCTGATCCCCAGCACCATGGGCCTCAATATCAATAGCTGGAATCCTCTTTGCTGTGAGCGAGATCATCATATCCATATCCATCTTATTCTTCCTCTGGATCAGGTAACACATTGTCTTCCCTTTACACTTCTTTAATCCAAATTAAACATAAACTCACCTAAAACCGAGTCTTTCATTCACAGACGAAAGATGGCCTCCAAGCAGCCATCTGACACTGAACGACCAGTGCAAATCACAGTCCAGGTAGGTTATATGGATAAACAAACAGTGTTTGAAACGTTTTTGGCGCTTAGCCTAACTTTCCTTTTGTTTCCTGGAGTGAGCCTATATTTTCCTAGATTTCCCAGGAAGTGCTGTTCCGCTGAATTCCATTGTTTAAATTCCAGTTCTGAAGTGAATGATGGTCTTATATAAACACCAATATACACATTGTTTTGAAGTGTGCTGTTGGCCAATTTCCAATCATACTTTAAAGGACGACTTCAGTAATTTTCTTCATATAATTGGTCCTAACCAATGCTCATCATGAAACTGTAGGTTGAAAATGGGTGAAGTCGTCCTTTAAAAGTGTCAAACTCCTCCATGAGAATATTCAGTCCCATTCCTGATCCAATGTGCAAGCCTGCAGTGACTTTGCCAGGAAGATGTTTATCTCAAAATGTAAATATCATCAAACATGACTCAGCGAGGAGGTAGACACTTTTAGGGTCAGATTTGATGGAAAATGAAATGAAAGGAGTCATTCTTTCAGGCCATTTTTATGTCTCTCTCTCCCTCAGAACAACCCTGACTCTGATTCTGAGATCTTCTTACCTTTGGCCAGTAGCAGCTCTGCCCCTGCAGCTCACCTTAGAAATATTGCATGAATTAAAGCCTATCTGTTGTTAGATGATGCAAAAATGTTAATCCACGCTTATATTTTCTCTCAGCTTGCTTATTATGCATTTTCTTTCTGGCATGCCAAAGAAAACAGCTGATAGGTTACAATTTGATCAAAGTTTTAACTACATTTAAGATAAGAGAACACAATACACTACTGTAGTTTTAGCGTCAGTATTGGCTCCCACTTGTCTTTAGGATTGATTTAAAAATAATTGTGTTTATAAAGCTCTCAATGGTCTGGCACCTTCGTACCTCTATATGACTGCCTGTCTAGATATGTTCCTAACCGATCCCTCAGGTCTTTATAGTGCTGACCTGCTCGAAGTACCTACAATGACGTACCGGTATAAAAAATACAGTGAAGCAGCATTCTGCTTCTACGGGCCAACAGCTTGGAATAAACTCCCATTACACCAAAGACAGGCAGCATTTTTTTTTTTTTTTTTTTGCATTTGTAGCTCCCTATAGGTTTATGGTTTGTTTTGCCTGATTCACTGCCTTTTTTATGTTTTCTTTTTTTATGTTTTTACTCTTCTTTTCTGTTTTATTTTTAATCATTTGTATTTTTTTTATAATCATAAGCACTTGTGCTTATTTTTTTCTTTTCTTTGAGCTGCATTTCATGTTATGAAAGGTGTTAATACAAACTTGTATTTATTATTGTTTGTTGTTGTTGTTGTTGTTGTTGTTGTTGTTGTTGTTGTTATTATTATTAACAGGAACCAATGGAACAGCAAGATGATGTTGACTACACCACCGTCCACTTCACTCCCTATAAGAAGAACCAGGAAGAGTCCCACTCTTCCACTGTCCAACCATAGTGTGATGTCTTCCAACCACCATAGCCAGAGACAGAAGGATGTCCAATATGGTGTGGTCAAATTTAAAAGATCCATTGCTGCCCCCTGGTGGATATTGTATAATTATATACTCACACAATTTTGACACACTTGATCAGAACGTTCAATATTCCGCATTAAGCATTCTGTGGGGAACTTTCTAATTTTGTATTTCTGTAAGTCATGAATTTGGTCCATGCATACAAAGCTAACAAGTGGATCTTGACACAAGGATACTTGACAGCTTTGATGTGTGGGTCCAGTCAAACAAAATGTTAAATGAAATGCAAAGTCCATAATCTTGCAAGGGAACCAGCCTGTGCGGCTGTGCCCCATTTCTTTTTGATTGAGGGACAGCTGTTGTGACACTTTTTGACAATTCTGGGGCTTAGGCCTATGGCGCAAAAAGACACTTTATTGGGTGAGCTTATGATGGCTACTAAAAGGCCTTTTATGCCAAAATTCATGGTCCTATATGTTTCTGAATTGCTACAAAGCTGTGTTCACCCTTGATTACTTTCTGCATCAGTGTTCCCATTCTCTATATATATGCATTTCCCAGTTCTTAATTGTTTTATTATTGTTGTTATTAGTTGAATATGAATGAGTTGGGATAGGATTATGTTGTAGGATATTATGTGTGGTATTATTTCTTGTTTAGCCTATGTTCATGTACTGTATGTCAAAGCTTCAATATTAAAAGAGTTGTTCCTGCTAAGTCGTTGTGATAGGCCTACTCCTTACAAGCCAGTCGTCATATCAAAGAATGCATATGAAAGAATTCCCATTAGAACAACTCCTTTACACTTTACAAGATTATGAACCATTGGGACTCATTGAGGAGTACATGGATATTTACTGCATGAAAAGAAAGAAACAGGACATTGGCTACTACAGTATATAAAAAGGCAGACTAAAATGTGTCTGAGACTCTGACCATATAGCACAATATTACATATTATTACTACAGGCTTAACATACTCCATGGTCTGTCACTAATGAACAGAAAATATAGTATTTTAATGCAGAGTGGAAACTGTTTTCAACAAATGTTTGCTGTTGACATGTTTCACCTCTTGCTATTCAAGACAAGCTCTCACTAAAAACCCTCAAACATCAACACGATGATGATTTCCTGTGTTTGCGGTTGTCTTATATATATAGGTGATGGCATTTACTTATTTTTTTCCTGTATGTGTTACAGATATAGCTCTACCTCTCTCTACACACACACACATACAGGCACGCACGCACGCACGCACGCGCACACACACACACACACACACACACACACACACTGTACGCACACACACACGCACACACACAGGCACGCACACAGGCACGCACGCATGCTTGCTCCACTCACTCACTCACTCACTCACTCATTGCCTAATTTGCATATTTGCTCAGCCAATCTAATATAAGCTTTATAATATAGAACATTTTATATAAAAATACGTTTATTTTGATCAAATATAAATATTCTGTGACCTAAATACATAATTATGTCTGCCTATTGCGAGTTTAAGAAACACAGGTAAGATTATTATACAAATATTTCCACTGATGTGCCGAATATGCTAATTATCTCATTAAATATGCACAATACAAAAATGTACATGGCAGAAATTGATTCTACAGGAAAAAAAACATAAGGATCAACTGAGAAAAGTTTGGTAAACCCTTTTATCAAATTGTTATAGGGTTTGCCCTGTTATTTCCACCCCTGTGTCAAATATACTAATTATCTCATTAAATATGCACAATACACACATGTACATGGCAGAAATGGATTCTACAGGGGAAAATACATAAGGATCAACTGAAAAAAGTTTGTTAAATACTTTTACCAAATTGTTATAGGGTTTGCCCTGTTATTTCCACCCATGGCCATGTGTCAAATATGCTAATTATCTCGTTAATTATGCACAATACAAACATGTACATGGCAGAAATGGATTCTACAGGAAAAAATACATAAGAATCAACTAAGAAAAGTTTGGTAAACCCTTTCATCATGTTTTAAATAGGGGGTTTGTCCTGTCATTTCCATCCATGTTACAAATAATTTGACACATGGGCAGAAAGAACAGGAAAAAAAACAGGAAAAAATGATAAAAGGGTTTACCTAACTTTTCCCAGTTGATTCTAATGTATTTTTTCCTGTAGAATCCATTTCTGCCATGTACATTTTTGTATCGTGCATAGTTAATGAGATAATTAGTATATTTGAGTCAATATGCTAATTATCTCGTTAATTATGCACAATACAAAATGTACATGGCAGAAATGGATTCTACAGGAAAAATACCTTAGAATCAACTGAGAAAAGTTTGATACACCCTTTTATCGAAAGATGGTAGGATTAGCCCTGTCTACATAGATTATAATCAGGAAACTCACTAACATGAGTTCTGCAGTTCTGCTGTTGAACTTGATGATTTACCATCAGTCTGCTTGAAGACAGAGGAAGGACGTGGTCCCATTTTAAAAACATTCTGTCCTTATTGTATCAACCTCGGTGGAATCAACCTGTTTACAACTTACCAGCACACTCTGTAAGTTTACAGATTTATTAGACAAGAAGCATTTTGAATTACACAATATTGCACTAAGACTGAGTACAATGACAAGGGTAAAGATAGAGAGAACCATGCACTGTTATGATCTGGTTAAATTATATTATAATATTTCCTCTTGTGTACATTGATTATCCATAATGTGTTTTAGTTCCTCTGAAGCCTTCAACCAAGAAAAGAGGCCTAATTATGAATGTTAGAGCAGCAACACGTGGATTTGTGCTCTTCCTCTTGACTGTACCAGGTATTGTACATTTATATTTATTTATTTAGAGAATGGTGAATTGATAAAAAGCATGATTATCAGTGTGGTTTAATGTTAGATCAATGAAATCTTAAACCAGGTCTCTTCATCTGAATACTGTCTGTCTGTCTGTCTGTCTGTCTGTCTGTCTGTCTGTCTGTCTGTCTGTCTGTCTGTCTGTCTGTCTGTCTGTCTGTCTGTCTGTTTGTTTGTTTGTGATTTAAAAGGATCACTGTTAGCTGATGCCATGTCAGACAGTTTGTCCTCCTGGGTTCCACCACATGACAAAATATTGCATCAATCGGAATATTAAAAAGGTCTAGAGGTTTCTGACTGTTGTACCACTGCAGTGCTTTTAAAGAAAATAATATAAACAAACAAACAAATATGACAACAAAATGAGACATCAGACACCCCCGGTGTATAAAGACTTTTAACTGTGCAACCTTTAACTATGGGCACATACAGTAACTTTATGGATTTATACTGTGCATGAGAGAGAGAAAAACAGTATATACAGTGTATATATATATATATATATATATATATATGTCATATATATGTCATACAGAGAGACAGAGAGAGAGAGAGAGAGAGAGAGAAAGAGAGAGAGGGAGAGAGAGAGAGAGATATTAGCTGTATCATGTTCTTAACCTATAATTATGTTCTAGGGATTATTATATTTTAAATAGAGATGCCCCATAATATTTGTGTTTGTCTCTCACAGTGACATCTCAGACAGTCTTAAATTGATTTGGATTAAAAATAACAGATGAGTTGGGGGAAGCCTCTAAGGTCGAGGTGGATAGTATAAGGGCCAAGGTTAGCTTGTGAGCTATCTCAGACAGCTATATCCTGCAGAGGTTTACTGTACATGTACATGCACATGCTAACTAGTGGGGCTGTTAAGCTCATTATATGGAAGGTATTGTGCATTTTATGATAGAAGCATGAAACTTTCTACAGTGTTTCTATATACTATGATGTATCCAAGATGTCCGTCCAAAAAAGTGTTTTTACCTTTATAACTCCAAATGCATTGATTTTAAATGTATTAAAGTTGAATATAAAATCAGGCATTGCGGACATTTTGGTACCAGGTACGTGTCTGTATCCATTTCAGTTCTGGAGATACAGCATATAGGTACACCTGAGTCTGTAAAAGTACCTGTATGTTGTATCTCAAAAACTGTAATAGATACAGACACATACTTGGTACCAAAATATCTGCAATGCCCAACTTTATATTCAACTATAATATGTTTATGGGTCTTAAAACCAATGCCTTTGGAGTTATAAAGGAAAAAACACTTTTTTGGACGGACATCTTGGATTTCGGGGGCCGCCATCTTTGATTTTCACGTGGCTCGGCTTCTTAAATCAAAAAGTGGCCTCCAAAGATGATGTGTACCAATTTTCACGCTTGTATCACCAAGTGAACGATTGCTCTTATTATTTCCTGTACTATGAGGCAAGACTCCTGATCAAGATCTAATTCTTCATTGTCAGTTTCTTCATTGTCAAATTAGTTTTTGTACCAAGCTGCACAGGCACATCCATACAGAGTTCGAGTTATACTCCGAGAGCTATGGGGTCCCTCTAGCGGCGCCGAATGCGCCGCCGAAAAATAGGGCCCCCATAGTTATGGGGGTGGCCCCCATAGTTATGGGGGCCCTATTTTTCGGGTATAAAGTCGGCTAAAACGAGTATTTTCCTATATTAAATCATATTAAATCAGGTATTTTTCGGTATATAGTCTAGATTTCTTGGTACCAACAGTCAGACAACAAGTGCCAGTTTCATAAAATCATTCAGTTCCCAGAGCTTTTCAGTTAATCTACTTAGTTACTTTACACCACTGTCTACAACAGCAAGCAAACATTTTAGCCCGTGAACCTGTCTACAACAGCAAGTATGATGGTTCCCAAACTTTTTAGCCCGTGAACCAAGAGACATTACTACCTTGTACCAAACAAGTAGTGAAAATAGCAGATGTACAAGCTCACAACGAGTTGCTTCGCACTGTGTTCAGTGCGTTGTGACCCATACAACGTGTCCGCCACATCGGTCCAGACCCCAGTGTTAGGAAACAGCTAGCCTCGGAAACCCAGGCTTCATTGGCGATGGTTCTGGTACACCATAGCCATTAGCCACTAGCTAGCCCAAACGTTAGCCTAGCCAGGCAGCACAGCAGCATAACATAGCATTCATTCATCATTACAAGTCTATAGCCACGAGCCCACGACTCACCAGTGAGGACGCCAGGGCTAGCAGAGGGCGATGTTTAATGCCTTCATAGCCTAGGTTGTGTTGTCTTGGTGTTCTGTATATTCCTTTATGGCCGTATTGTTATAATCCACCGAGTCCATGACGCATCAGTTACGCACGGAGAGACAGACGTTCAGACAAGTTAAAAGGGAAGTCCTTTGAAAGCCATTTCCTCTCTGAACAGTGCCCAGAAGCACATTTCAAAACAAGAGCCTTTCTTTTTTTTTTTGTCTATACAATCGATCATTCAACACATGTTTATTTTGAAATTGTACTGGAAATAGAAGTAGCCAATAGCTCCTACTTCACGCCACTGATGTCAGAGCCTCTACTTGCCGATCGGCAATATTTTCCCCCCAACCCCCCTTTAGGGGGTGCGGTGGGACGTGGGGGAGGGGGTGCGGCCGCACCCCCAGCACCCCTACTTCCCTCGGGTATGGTCTTGCTAAGACAGCGTTGTTTTGTTTGGTTGTTTTGTTGCTCTCCGGCGTGTCCGCCTTCCTTTGCCGTCCGGGCCGTGGCTAGAAGTGCAAAGACTCGATGCAGTGGTTCCTAGCTTAGCCTATGCCCAGGCCATGGCGAGACCACGCAGCTGGGTAGGTCTGCATCCAGAAAGGTAGGAACCATTGCAGCGAGTGTGTTATAACCCGGACGGTAAAGGAAGACTCACACCCTACATTAAATGCGCCTGATTTATAATAATAAAATTAATAGTAGGATTAAACGGTGTGATGTCATTGTTCAGTCTTACTGTCTAACATGTTTATTTAGTATATCTAGTTAACATAAATAATATACATTCTTCCAATGGAACATAAAAAAAAAAAAAAAAAAAAAAAAACACACTTAGAAAAAAAGAGACCCCAAAGGGGGTTGTTGACTATGGGGTCCCAGACTTTAACTATGGGAGCTAAGACCCCACTGGCTCCCACATAACTCGAACTCTGCATCCATATGCTCCACACTTCAGTAAAGCCCTCTTTTATGACAGAGACAATGCCCTATACTGCACTGGTTTACACTTGCCTGTAAGTGGAAACCAGTGCACAAACTGTTCCAAGCATCTGGCCTGAAGAGGTTCTTAAGTTTAAAGCTGGGGGACCAACCTGCCTTCTACCATGTGCCAGCCACAATTCATTGGTGAGGGCTTTGGATACCCTTGTTGATAGTGGATCCTCACTGTATACTTAAAAGTGGTAAAATCAGATTTTGCTGCTATAATGTTGAGTGAATTTCCAAACGTATTACTGCTAATGTGGTAGTGAAATGAAAATGCAAGTAGCAAAGCAAATATTAGTTGATGCTGGCAAAAGTGATAATGAATATAATTGTCTTTGGATGTGATGGAGGATATGGCTGATTCTGTGTGTGCAGTCATACCTGGTTGTCAGGGGGCCAAAGCTGACATTGACTTGACCTAAGATAACACCTCCTGGTTGTATTCTCACAAATCAGTACTGACCATATATTTTAAATTTGCTGCAATAATGTTGAGCAAAGTTGCATAATATGTAAATGTACTGCTAATGTGGTAATGTAATGAAAATGCAGGTAGCAAAGCTAATATTAGTTGATGCTGGCAAGAGTAATGGTGAATATTATTTCAAGAGCATGATGCCCTGGTTTGCTGCTTATGATCACAGACATGAGACAGCTATAAACCGTTGGTCCATCACCTACAATGAAGGTGTTTGTGCAACCTTGGCAGAGGATACCAGATCATGTTTTGGACTGACACATGATGATGAAGACACCAATAATCTAAAGATATCACATCCTCCAATAGGAGAATGTTTATGATCTAGTGTCTCTGACAACTGGTGATGTTGATTCAGAAGATACACTGAAGGACCTTGAAAATGCTGCAGTCTGGCAAGAAAATTATCACTTAATTTGTTGGGAACAAACTGGTCACAAAGAACGACAGCCTCTCCAAAAACATCCTCAAGCCTCTACAGTGCAGAGTGCTCTCACTGCCAGTTCACTATAGGAAAAAAGAGAGCCTGGAAATTGTTCCAGCCCTCAACTTCTCCATAACTTTGGTGAGGATGAAGTACAGCTACTATCTTAATCGTATTATTATTATTATTATTATTATTATTATTACCCCTATCTCATTGGCAGTTTGTATGCACACTCTATGACCCCAAATCAACAGCAAATCAATTCATGCAGTTTCTGTGGCCTGTTTTGAAAACTGAAAGCCAATATTGATACAATGCAGCCAACAAGTGATGCCCTGACTCTGCACATCATGAGGACCCACTATCAACAAGGAAACTGACAATGAAGAATTAGATCTTGATTCAGGAGTCTTGCCTCATAGTACAGGAAATAATAAGAGCAATCGTTCACTTGGTGATACAAGCGTGAAAATTGGTACACATCATCTTTGGAGGCCACTTTTTGATTTAAGAAGCCGAGCCACGTGAAAATCAGAGATGGCGGCCCCCGAAATCCAAGATGTCCGTCCAAAAAAGTGTTTTTTCCTTTATAACTCCAAAAGCATTGGTTTTAAGAACAAAACAACATATTATATACATATTACATATTACATATTACATATAACATATTATAGTTGAATATAAAGTTGGGCATTGCGGATATTTTGGTACCAAGTATGTGTCTGTATCTATTACAGTTTTTGAGATACAACATACAGGTACTTTTACAGACTCAGGTGTCTATATGCTGTATCTCCAGAACTGAAATGGATACAGACACGTACCTGGTACCAAAATGTCCGCAATGCCTGATTTTATATTCAACTTTAATACATTTATGGGTCTTAAAATCAATGCATTTGGAGTTATAAAGGTAAAAACACTTTTTTGGACGGACATCTTGGATTTCGGGGGCCGCAGAGGTCAATTCAGAAGTGGTTCCACGTCTGAAAACAAACTTCATAGTATATAGAAACACTGTAGAAAGTTTCATGCTTCTATCATAAAATGCACAATTGGTTTGGTTAACCGCCCCACTAAACCACTGTGTGGGCTATCTAACTAACTGTGATGTGTCAAGCAGCTAAACGAATTGTTTCTTGCTCCTCTGCCAGCACCACCAGTGGGCTCTGCTTCAACTGTGGGGTTTGTTTCCACTGGAGTTGTCTTCTAATGTGCTGAGCAAAGTAATATAGCAGAGCCTGAATGTCAATATCAAATATAATAGTTTGTGTGTGTTTATTTTCCATCATAATTGAAATATTTTTCAATCTGACTGAATTTATATTTGTAATCTCTACTGCTTTTACAGAGTGTTTGGTCTGTGTGTGTAGTGTGTACTGTGTACATTGTAATAGTGATAGTAATTCAATGACAGATGCTGCAGGACAACACTTGGTGTCCAAGGCCTCATCATCCAAAAGTACCTTGGTAGTACCTATAGATACCAACAGGATCTTAGTACCAAGTTGGTACTAAGATCCTGTTGGTCTCATTAATAATGGAGGCCTCTAGGAAGCTAAGAAACATCTCCTGTCCTATAATAAATGTATATGATTATGATGTGTTATGTGTTTACAGTGATACAGGTTCAAGATGGCTGGAGAGTAACCTACAACCCTTATTATAGTATGTGCGCCCTTAAGGGGTCAACTGTGCAAATAAGCTGCACCTACAGTTATCCATCCAACGCAGGTTATGAAGTCACAAGCAGTTTCTGGTTTACTAAACGGGAGGATAATAAACCTGTGGATCTGAAACAGGACTCTCAGTATGCAGGTCGTGTGGAGAACCCTTGTGACGAACAGCACAGGAGATGTACACTGACCATTAGAGACATAAGAGACAGTGATTCAACAAAATACATGTTTGGGTTAATAACAAACACTCCAGATGAGACATACCGGTATACTGTTGCTGCTCGCTTTGGAGTCAAATTAACTGTCACAGGTAACTTTTTCACAGTAGTAGTTTACCTGGTACACTTCTGACTGTCACAGGTAGAGTTGAACTTAAACAGAAACACACATCAGAGTAAATGTGTTAATCTAGTTGATAAGATAAGAATTATGATACATAATTCTATGTTTGTGTATGAAGCTCATATGACCATAAGGTTATATATTATGAACTGAGCGTACAGTATAGAGACCACATTTTGGTCGGATACTGTAGGTTCAGGCTAATACAGATTGCAGGTCATAGTAACTTTGGTTGCCCTGACTACGTAATCATGATATACTGTATAAGTCACTAGTGGAAAATTACAAGCACTACGTGGCACTACTTCCTTGTTATGATATGGGAACGAATCAATGAGTCCCACGAAGATCTTACTGTCATAACTGTATGTCTTTATATACTGAATGTAACTTCCATTTTGGGAGAGAGAATGCTCGACCTGCCACTAGTGGTGGGGAGAGATTTAGAACGCTGCCACCAGGATGGTATGCTCACTGTCTGTCTTCTTTGTCTGTCTCTCCTCAATACAGCAATCTAAGATCAGTCCTTTGGCTCGTCTCTTCTTATTTTAACTATGGATTTAGAGATCCATTAATTTATTTATTACTAGTATGACTACAATCATGATTTTGTGTTATAATTATTTGTTTATGTCATTCTTTAGTCCTGCAAGTGACAATGAGTCCTTCCACAGTTACAGAAGGACAGAAGGTGACACTGAGCTGTAACACCAACTGTTATCTGTCTGGCAACCCCACCTACATCTGGTACCAGAATGGACAGTTTCTAAAAGAGAAAAAACAGAAGTCTGAGACTCTAGACCCAGTCAGCAGTCAGCATGCAGGAGAATACTCCTGTGCTGTCAAAGGTCAAGAAGATTTCAAAAGTCTTGAAAAAACTCTCACTGTCAGATGTAAGTAGATGTTTGTTAATTTTGGACAGGTACACATTTGTGTCTATTACCCCCTCAGGCTGGGAACAGTGTATTCTAAACATATTTAAGTTTTCAGATCATGTTTTTCTTTTTTTCTATGAAAGCAAAAGGTGTAAGCTATCAAATAGTTTTGGAATTTTGTTTCTAACTGCTACAGAGGCCTATGTTTTCCAGAAAAACAGTGGGTAATTTTCAAATCGTACATGTCTTTAAGGCTTTTTTCAAATCGGACTTAGGCCTAAATGGGTTAAGTTAACTTGTGCTGTTCATGAATCTCAAATTACACATGTATTTTTGTTTGTGACTGTATCCTGATAAAAGTAGTTCACCCATAATGACTTCACTGCTGTATTGACTTTATGTAATTAAACTAGACCAGGTCACCTGGTTCTGCCAGACCCGCAATGAAAATCAGAATGCAAGGAAGGGGGGGGGGGGGGGGGGTGGATCAATCTTAGTCTGGCCTCTCTCCTTTGACCTGTCCGGCAAGCGTGACGCTGGCAGGAGTGCAAGACTCCAGCTGGTATAGCTCGTGGGATCCTTAAGGCACGCAAACCTCCCCACCCAGGAGAGCCTGTATTGTTAACAAATTTAAGGGGAACTCTGACAGAGTTGGGGCGGAACATTTTCAACACTTAATAGCAAGAGCTTGTAGATCGGCTGTTTTCACTAGTATGGCACTGAACTAACACATGAACACACAGGATTGTATAGGCTGAGCAGCTGGAAATGTTTCTGAGCTTGTAGATGGGCTGAGGAATTTATAGTGTCAGCAGCTCGTCAGCCAACTCAACTCAGCTGGTCCTGTACAGGTGACGGCACTCAAGGCAATCAGCCGAGCAAGGGAAGGGAGGGGCAGATGAGCAGTCAGAGGCAAACACAGGCACACTGAGGAAAAGAGGGACCGACCGACCGACCGACAGACCGACAGACCGACAAAGCCTTTTGTAGGCCGACCCCCTGGGTCTGGCAAAAACGGAAGATGGACAAGACAAAAACAAATGCAGTGTGTGCAGGACTCAGTGTGTGCAGGACTTCCCTGCACCACAAAAAGAGTCAAGCAATTTGTATTCAAACTTGAAATTAAGTAAAAGAATATATCTCATCTCAGCCACACCAACTCAAGACGGCCAAAGACTGATTTTGTTCGGCGGTTCCCGACATTCGGTCATGTTGGAAGTCACCATTATTACAGAAATATATACTGCATGCTATGCTGAACGTAATCCACTTAGTGTCATCTTTTCAAAATGCATATTTACCGTACAGTTTGTGTTTGTATGCTTATTTCGCAATACCTATTGCGCAATCCTCTGTAGAGTGAATTTGTCATTCTCATCACAAAAGTATCGGGTTTCAAGAGGGAAGGGGGGGGGGGGGGGGTTAGAGAGAGAGAGAGAGGAGA